>NW_021699631.1:3600-23898 GCF_005190385.1 Monodon monoceros
TTTTTTTGCTGTACGCGGGCCTCTCACTGTTGTGGCCTCTCCCGTTGAGGAGCACAGGCGCTCTGGACGTGCAGGCTCAGTGGTCAGGGCTCACGGGCCCAGCCGCTCCGCGGCATGTGGGATCTTCCCAGACCTGGGCACGAACCAGTGTCCCCTGCATCGGCAGGCAGACTCTCAACCACTGCGCCACCAGGGAAGCCCCCATCTCCCCTTTTTAATACAGGATGCATGTTACCCCATGCTGTCCTTTACTTTCCTTTTTCCCTTAACATGTCTTTGCAAGCATTTCATATTGGCCCATAAAGAGTTATTTTAACCTGCTGAATCTAGCCCCCCTCGCTCTATTACGGGAACTCCTTATAATCCAGTCCTTGGGGGCTTCACGAATTGGGCACCTGAACTTGGTGGGCATCCATCCCCAGGCCTGATTCTGAACTGGACGCTGCACATAGCAGGGTTGGGGCACAGCAAAGGGTTTCTATCTCCAGGCCTCAGTTACCAAGGTAAGAAATGAAAGGTTCTCAGAGTCGTCCAGTCTACCTCCCTTGTATGAGGCCCAGAGAGGGAAATGACTCACGCAAGATCACACAGCAAGTCAGGGCAGAGCTGGGGCTAGGCCCTGGGTCTCCCATCTCCCTGCCAGTCTTTTTCTCAGTCTTCTCAGTAGGATAATCATGGGGATAAACAGCAGCTATTCTAAGTCTGAGCTTCTGTGCACAGGAACAGACAGGAAGCCAGAAACAAAGGGCTTCAAGTTCTGTGAGGGGAGGAGGACCCACAGAATACCTGGGAGCTCCCTGGCTAGCGAATTTGGTGCTAGGTATGACCCACCCAGAAGACCTGACTAATGGTAATAATAATAATAATGGCAGCTACCACTGTCATATGTTTATACTGTTGGGTGCTTTACATGACTTGTCCCTTTTGAGCCTCACAAGGGCCCTGCAAGAAGAGTGTCATCAGGCCCGTTTCCCCCTGCTGGATAGTGAGGCGCAGGAAACGTAAATAATTTTATCATTTGTGAACATCCCCCAACCATGAAGGGGCAGCGCTGGGATTTTAACCCAGGTGTGTTTCGCTCAAACTTTCCACTGGGATTATCAACCCTTATCCATATATTCGTGCCATTTTTCAGATGAGAAAACTGAATGCTTGGGACAAACCCTCTGCCTGAGACTACTTTCGGTGTACAAGGGCCCAAAGCAGGAACAAACTTCCGGTCCCTGTGGCCCACAAGATGAAGGCCAAACCCTCACGGGTTCCTCCCTTGACCTTTGATGCTCATCGTGACCCTGCCTCAGCCCACCTGTCCCAGCTCATCTCCTGATATTCTGGCCGCCACCCTAACAGGCCACCCCCTTCCTTGCCTCCACACTTCCCTGCTGGGACACTTTGGGTCAAGTGGGAAAAGTCAGGTAGAAGAACTAGGTCCAAATATCCGTTCTGTTACCTGCTGTGTGACCTTGGGCAAGTCACTTCACCCCTCTGAGTCTCCCTTTCCTCAGCTGTAAAGTGAAGAAAGGTCTAAAGCCTAAGTCTCAGCCTAGCGCCTGCCTGCCACACTATAGACTAATTAATGTGCGATATTTGAAGGAAGGAAGGAAGGAAGAGGGGTATTTATTGTGCCCCCAACATGACACTGAGGAAGACACTGTGGATAGTGTGGTGAACACGCTGCTTCGCTGGAGATTTTTCTCGAATGGGCTGCGGATGTGGTTAATGGCAGCAGGCGGTCAAGTAACTGGGGCTTTGCAACTGTGAGCAGGATTCCACCCCCCCCCCCCCCCCCCCCCCGCAGCGGAGCCGATGACCCGGGGCAAGGAATGAGGGTGGGGAATTACCCTAATGTGACAGCAGAGGAAAGGAGACCTTCCCAATCCGCCCTCCCTCACCTCCCACCGCATTCACTCAGCTGCAAGTGGTGGGAGCCTGAATTCTCCTTTTACAGGCCACCCTGGCTCTCCCTTGCGTCCCTAGCACTTAGCAGTTGGAGGAGGCGAGGCTGAGGGCCCTCAGAGAAGGAGGTGAAAGGAGAGGCCTTCACAGGCCTCACCCCACAGCGAGGCCCAGCCCAGCGGCCCTTGGCAGTGCCCCAGGCTCAGGTGTGCCCCTCGGCAGGGGAGGCCTGGCTGGGCCTCTCTCCTGCCACTCTCTGTGGGATGAAGGGCAGAGCAAACGCGCCCCAGTCTCGCTGGTCCCACCTGGACTCTCCACCTGCCAGCGCTTCTCAAACCAGCAGCACCTGATGTAAAAGGAGCGGGAGGGCGCGGGGAGGGGAGGAAGGAGGGGGCCGCGGCTCAAGGACTAACCAGAGGTCCCCTTGACAATCCCTTCGGGTCTCCATTGTTTTCTTCAGAAACCTTGGGAATTTTGCTTTCCACTCCCTAGTACCTCAGTGTTGGTTTTCCTAGAACCCGATTCCTTCCCCTCCTGCCAGGAAGGGTGGGAATAAACCTGACTGCAGAGAGGGTACCATTCCTTTCTAGCCGTGGCATCCCTCACGCCCTGGCACAGCCCCTGTCCCACAGACACCCTCCTCCCTCCATACAAGCCAGACTTTCCTTCCTCTCTTCCCAGATCTTACCCCGCAACGCGTCACCAAAGTCCTCTGAACCCCGACCTCCACTGTGCATCACGGTCATTTGTTTCTCTGGCTGCCTCGGCCTCCACAGTGGCCTCCCTCGAGGGCGGGGCCGCAGACTGCCTCCCATTGTGCCCCCGGCCCTCAGCACAGGCCTAGCGCTTAGGTGGACCATGTGGGGGAGGGATGAGAGAATGAATGAATGAATGAACGGGAAGGGTGGTCGGCCTCCCAGAGGTGTTCCCGTCCTAATCCGGGAAACCTGCAAATATGCTGCCTTATAAGGCAAAAGGAACCTTGCGGCTGTGTTTAAGTTAAAGATGCAGCGATGGGAAGAAATTCCGCTGCGGACCACAGCTTCAGCCTGGGCCTGAACGTTCTGCAGGCCCTTCCTGATGGCCTGGCTTGCCGATTTCAGACCCGTCTGGACAGCTCCCACAGCTGCAGGACCCAGGTCCTTACCATCGGTCCATCCATCACTCAGTACTGTCCACTGAAAAAGAGCACACCCTGAAAGGTGAGAATTATGTTATATTCTGTGACCTTACTGAGACCACAGCCCGGGAGGCAGCCCCGCGGGTAGCTCTGAGGGACTATTGCAAAGAAGTAAAGGAGGAGCCAGGATATAGGAGTTTTTGCTGAAAACAAACGAACAACAAACGAACAACAAAAAACACATGTAGTCGAACATCAAAAGATTACTGCTAACCAGAAACTTACGGTTTCCAAAGGGGAAGGGGCATGGAGCGATAGGCTAGGAGTTTGGGATTAACATATACCCACTACTATATATAAAATAAATAATCAACAAGGACCTACAGTATAGCACAGGGAACTGTACTCAGTATTTTGTAATAAACTATAAGGGAAAAGAATCTGAAAAAGAATATATATATATATATATATATATTCTTTTTATATATGTAAATGAATCACTGTGCTGTATACCTGAAACACTATATATATATATATATATATATATATATATATATAATATTTATTTGTTTGCACCAGGTCTTAGTTGTGGCATGCAAACTCTTAGTTGTGGCATGCATGTGGGATCTAGTTCCATGACGTGGGATCTAGTTCCATGACCAGGGATCGAACCCAGGCCCCCTGCATTGGGGAGCACAGTCTTATCCACTGCGGCACCAGGGAAGTCCCACTGACACAATGTTGTAAATCAACTCTAATAAAAAAAATCCATGAACACAAAAGCCAGAAATTTCTGTGTTCGCTTTCTGTCTGTGGTCCCCTTGGGATGATGGAGGCCTTTGGTGAAATGCTCCGAGGGGCAACATGGAGGGATAAAGAAATATAAGAGCAAGAGAGATCACATCTGATGGTATGTCACAGCATCTCCCATCTACACACCAACAACAGGCATTTAGAGAGACAGAGGATGAGGTCAGGGCTGGGTCAATAAATTTGGCTCCCTGATCATGGGATTGTTGGGGAAATAAAAAGGTTTTAGTTTCCTATTAAGGTTTTTAAAAACTACCGCAGTGGAAATTGATCTAGAGAGATGAACACAAAAGGTGACATTTATTCTGTGATTTTTT
The DNA here is from genome assembly GCF_005190385.1 of Monodon monoceros. Taxonomy (NCBI): domain Eukaryota; kingdom Metazoa; phylum Chordata; class Mammalia; order Artiodactyla; family Monodontidae; genus Monodon; species Monodon monoceros. Next base: position 7,744 of record NW_021699631.1, read on the forward strand.
GAAATAATTTTTGAACAGGGGTACTTGAAGTTTTGTGACTCAACTCGAGCCAAGAGGGAGAATTTAGAGATGAAAATTACAGGTTTTGAATACAAGAGGGTTTAAGGGTTTCTCTTCCTCTAGGAAAATGGCATAGTCCAGCCAACAGACCAAAACAAGTCAGGGAGAACAGCCCAGCTTCCCCACTTTTATCTTTTTATCTCACTCTCTTTTTCCCTCTAACAAGGTGCCTCTGCACCTTGGCCCTGCACGTGTCCCTGGTCCCTGCACAGCTCAGGGGGTGGGGGTGGGGTGGAGTCCAGCCCTACTGCAGACTCTCATAGATGCCGGTGAGCACCTCCAAATTCTTCTCCAGCTCCCGGGCCTTCTGCCTCAGCCTTTCAGCCGACTCCGTCTTTGCCCCCTCATGCAAGTGCTTTGCCTCTTTCACCAGGAAGGCCACTTCCATCAGAAGGGAGAGACCTGCATTGGCCACACCCTGAATCCGGGCCTTTTTGGTCATTGCCAGTGCCGTGCCTCCAAAGGCTTTCTGCACCTGCTTGCCACGTTTGGCTGAGACTTGCCCGGTGGTCGTGAAGCGCTTAGCACTGGCTGCTAAACCAGGGTTGCCTTTGGCCACCTTGATGGCACGGACGTTGTTCTCAATGTCTTGCATGGCTTGGAAGAATTTCTCTACACAGGAAGTAAACGGGTCTGTGCTGTTAGGTACAACCCCCTCAAACACCTCCTCTTTGTTGTCGGCAGTTGACGTATAGCGACTGGCTTCGGTTTCTAATGCCAACGTGCTTACACGTTCCACGATGGTGGTGGAGGCACCGGTCACAGCAGCCGCTGCTCCCAGCCCTAACCCAGTGGCTAAGAGTGCCAGACTGGCCCCCGCTGTCACGGGTGCCAGAGACAGACCAAGGATGGTCAGGACACCAGACACAGTGCCCACAGAGGCGGCTGCCACATGGGAGATGGTGCAGTCCCTGTGGAGCTTGTCAGCCTTGTCTGCGAGAGCATAGAGCTTTGTTATGCCCTCCTCAAGCTCCTCCTTCACCCGAGGATACTCCTCCAAAAATCTCTCCCTGTCCAGCTGGTCTTCTTGGAGTGTGTCTTGATCACCCATGGCCAAGTCTGTTTTCAGCTCATTCAGATATTCATTTAGTGCTTCTGCCTCCTCTCTGTAACAATGAAGGTCAAGGGATTAGAAAGATAGATTGCTTGTCCATAAAATAGGCTCAACAAGATCTATCCTACATAAATTATAGAGATTTTATTATAAATCAAATAGAAAAGAATTTCACAAATGTAAATTTTTTTTCAACATTAAACATGTTTTGTACCTTGTAGATGCTCCATATACTTATTCAATCATGGAGTAAATAAAAAAATGTCATCTTAGGATACTCTCTCTTTTTCTTTCTATCCTTATTTTATTTAAAAAAAATTTTTTTAACATTTTTATTGAAGTATAATTGCTTTACAGTGTTGTGTTAGTGTCTGCTGTATAACAAAGTGAATCAGCTATATGAATACATATATCCCCGTATCCCCTCCCTCTTGCATCTTCCTTCAACCCTCCCTGTCCCACCCCTCTAGGTGGTCACAAAGCACCGAGCTGATCTCCCTGTGCTATGCAGCTGCTTCCCACTGGCTATCTATTTTACATTTGGCAGTGTGTATGTGTCCATGCCACTCTCTCACCTTGTCCCAGCTTACCCTTCCCACTCCCCATATCCTCAAGTCCATTCTCTACGTCTGCGTCTTTATTCCTGTCCTGCCCCTAGGTTCATCAGAACCTTTTTTTTTTTTTTATATTCCATAAATATGTGTTAGCATACGGTATTTGTTTTTCTCTTTCTGACTTATTTCACTCTGTATGACAGTCTCTAGGTCCATCCACCTCACTACAAATAACTCAATTTTGTTTCTTTTCATGGCTGAGTAATATTCCATTGTATACATGTGCCACATCTTCTTTATCCATTCATCTGTGGACAAGGACACTCTTAAGGTAGGGATTTGATAAAGACGCCTCAGGGGCAGGTCAACACAATCACTTCCAAAGAGTAGGCAGAGTGGGAACTCCACAGAGAAGCACAGAGAAGTGGGATTGGAGCAGAAAAACCTTCATTCAGAGAACCTTAGTGCGTAGTGAGGAGTCAACCTGCTCTTTGCCCTTGGCTACTGGGAAGTGGTCCCTGAGCCCCTAGAATATTCTGGCTGATAGGAGTGTCCTCGTCTGCCTGGGCCTCTGGCCACTGGACAGTCTAACAGGGTGACATGTGATGGGGCCTCTGGGTCACGTGGTATCACATGTGACCTCTGGAGGAGCTGGACACTAGGGCATTAGTCTGACCTCCGGGAGGGCAGGAGACAACAGCTCAGCTGTGCGGGCAGCAAGTGACTGGGCCCAAATAAAACTCCATACGCTGAGGGTCCTGTTGAAAAAGGTTCACTCCTCGGTCAAGTTTCAGTCAGGCTCTTCTGAGCCCTCTTCTCCAATAGGCCTCAACCTCCGCCCTTTGTGTCCTGTCCTGCACGGCCTGTCTTGCCCAGTCTCAGCAAAACTTCGTCCAAGTCAGTTTAGTGAGAAGCCTTCCCACTGTTTAGATCTTATCATGTTTGATATCTGATGAAACTCGTCATCTCCCACCTTTGATGCACACGTCCTTTACTTGCTTTTAGCAAGAATCCCGTCCGCAAATCTCAACAAGAACCCCCCTGCCCTCGATGTCTCCTCTCAGTGATTTTCCATCCCACGCCCCTCACTCTGATCATTGGCTACCAATCCCCACTCATCTTTGCTGTGTTCGGACGTGCGTCCATCTGTCTCCTCTGCTGCGATGGTCTTCACGCCTATCACGATAGTCCTGAAGAGACTCTTCCTTATCGTTTTAACAAGAGTCAGAATATACTTCTTTAAACAGGGTGAACGTCCCTGGCGGGCAGTGCTCCGTGTGCCCTGCCACACACTGAATCCAGGACAGGGACATGGCCTGAGGACAATGGAAGCTTCCTGTGTGGAACCCGCCCAGACTCTGCCCCGTGGCTGATGGGAACCGGCATCCTTCCCTGTAATAAACCGTAACTGGGATCGTGACAGTTTTCAGGGAGTTCTGTGCCTCCTTCTAGGGAATTCTCACACCTGATGGTAGCTTTGGGGATCTCCCAAATTTGCCATTGGGGTCAAACGTAAGGACAGTCCTGGGGACCGTGCCTCAGACTTTGAGGAACGGCTAGCTCTGCGTACTTAGAATTATAAAAAAAACAAACCCAAACTCACAGATAAAAGTGACCTTAACGATCATTTTGCCTGGCAGCTGCTGTCTTCCAAGCCTGATGCCCTTGGCCTTCCCAGCTGAAGGTCACTAGGTCCATCGACTGCCCCAGTTGACTGGGAAGCAGGTGATATGCTATTAACCCTCGTTCCCCTTGGACTCTCCAGCCCGCCTCACTGATTCCTGACCCATCGCCCAGCACCCCCGACCTCTCAGGGGTCACCAGCCTAACTCATACCTTAGCTGGTGACAACTTCACATGCCTGCACACCAAGGCCATGTGCGACTTTATGGAACCTCTCAAAGATTCAAGAGACTTTAGGAAACATCCACATGAACTGCTAAGCCTGGAGAGACCTGCGTTCGCACAAGCTGGTGGAGGAAGACTTTTGCTCTTTGGTGGGGACTTGTGAAGTCTCGTCAGAATCCCTCAGATGACAGAAAATCGGCAGCCACTCATTGTGATGCTGGAGGTCTCACTAAGCCACACGGCCTTCCCACTGGTCAGGGCTACTCTATGTAGATTGGAAGAGGGTCCCAGATGGCAATGGAGAACCCCAGGTCCCAGGCAGGGTGTGGAGGACACAGTCACCCAGGGCCCTCTATGCTCAGCATGAGGGGATCGAGTCAGGGAGGGAAGAAATGTCCCCTCTCCCACTCACAGGACCTCTGCTAGGGTCACAGCCCCTTCAGTTTTGTGTCCTAGGGACCCACTCGCCTCACTCTAGTCCTGGCTCTGCTGCCCAAGCCTTCCTACCAGTCCTCCAACCTGGACCCCTCTGCTCCATCCTGACCCCTGGGTCTGACCCTGGTCCAGGCCTCCCTGGGCCTTTGGACGAGATGACTGCACTTGGTTCCCCGCCTCTGACCCTGCAGTTCACTCTGAGTCCATCAGATTGAATTGCTATTCCCACTGGACACATGACAAATCTGAGACTCCAACTCTTAAGCTCAGAGTCCCAGAGCTGCGCAGGGGTAGAGTCAGGATCCAACCCAGCTCCATGCAATTCCACTCCAGCCTCTCTGCCTTATGGGCCAGCAGGATCCTGCAGTGTTGGTACACTTCCTAAGATGGGGAATAAAAGGGCTCCAGCCAGAATCCCCGGGAACGCAAACTGGTGGTGTCAGGATTTTCTGACTTGTCCTAAATAGAGTCCTGCTTGGGCCTCATCTCTAGGAAAAAGGCTCTTTGGCCCCATCTCTTCCCAGCAAGCTTTTTAAAAGTTAATATTAATTGAGCACCTACTATGTGTCAGCCATCATGCTAAGCACTTTGCATACATTTTCTCAATTTCCTCACAATAAAATTGAACAGATGAAGAAACTAAGGCAGAGACTAGCTCAGTAACTTGTCCAAGGTCGTAACATGCCCCTTCCTTGCAGGTTTCATCTCTTCTCAACCTGAGGCTCTTCACTGCCAGCAAATGACAAGGAGTAAACATTCCCCACGGAAACTTGAGAAGGAACATCCTCGACCCCAACCACAGGGTCCTGCCTGGAAGAGGTGTGTCTGCCAGGAGGAAACGAGCCTGGGGCATGGGGATGTGGGTGACATTTCTGCTGCATCCCTGCAGGTTACCTGGGCAAATCAGCCTCAGCCACAAATCTCTTCCAGCCTTCGTCTTCAGTGAGCAGGTGTTGCACTTTTTCCCTGCTCACTCTCTCCCGGAAATACTTAATGACATCTTTTTCTTTTTCCTGCTTCACTGAGGGAGAAAGGAACCCAGGGCTTACATGGAGGGAACCCACAGCACTAACTTTGCAGGCAGTTAGATAGAGCCGGATCTTGCTGCTGAGATGAGGACCTCCGGGAGGCCTCACTCCGATTAATATTCTCTGGGGTCTGAGGTTCTCTGTTAGTCCAGCAGTTTGTACTCGGAGGTCCCACCACAGGAGCTCAGACTCGACCTCTGGCCTGGGAACCAAGATCTCACAAGCTTTGCGGTGTGGTAAAAAAAAAAAAAGAAAAGAAAAGAAGAAAGGAGTAGTACAATGTCAAAGAATCAAAAACAAAATAAAAATAGAAAGATAAGAAATACATTAGGAAAAATAAAACTATAATTGAAACAACTGCAACAAGGTAAAATAAAACCACAACAGAAAAAAGAAAAAAAAAAGGGGGGGGGGAACAAGCCAAAAGGAGAGAACAATAACAAAGTATAAAGAATAAAATTAAAAAAATAAAAGATTTATTAGGAAAAATAAAAATATAAAAGAATCATCAACAATGAATCAACAAGGTAAAACAGAACCCTAATCTAATAGAGGAAAGGAATAAAAGTCTTGGCTATGGGGGCGGAGTTTAGGCAGGGGTGGAACTTAGGCAGGGGTGGGGTTTAGGGTGGGTCGGGAAGTGGGGGGGTGACGTTTGAGCGTGGGGCGGGGCCTAGTGGGAGGGGATATAGGGATATACTATGCATATAGCTGATTCACTTTGTTATACAGCAGAAATTAACACAACATTGTAAATCAATTATACTCCAAAAAAGATGTTAAAGGAAAAAAGAAAAGAAAACAGTATTTAAAACATCACAAAAATGTAAACCCTCTCATTTTTTTAAAAAATCTAAAGTAAATTTATTTATGTGCAAGTCCTGGCTTTCCAATTTTGATTATTTTGGAGACTTTTTAAAATTGAAGTGCACCTCATATACAATATTAAATAATTTATAGGTGTAAAATACAGTGATTCAAAAATTTTTAAGTTTGTATTTCATTTATAGTCATTATAAAATAATTTTTATCTTTTAAAATAAAACACTTTAAATATGAGAAGTAAATGTACTTGGTAACCAATATAAAAATTAAATTACACTGCTAGAAGTTGGGAGGTGAAGTCACTGAAGGGAGGGGGAGGATTAATACTTCATTTTTCAAAGTGGGGAGTCAAGAAGTACAGGCTCAGGCTTCCCTGGTGGCGCAGTGGTTGAGAGTCCGCCTGCCGAAGCAGGGGACACGGGTTCGTGCGCCGGTCCGGGAAGATCCCACATGCCGCGGAGCGGCTGGGCCCGTGAGCCCTGGCCGCTGAGCCTGTGCGTCTGGCGCAACAGAAGAGGCCACAACAGTGAGAGGCCCGCGTACCGCAAAAAAAAAAAAAAAAGAAGTACTGGCTCCATTTGAGGGCCTAAGAAATGAAGGTGTAAATAAAGTGCTTACAACTACAAAGTTTTCTATTAGAGGATATAAAACTAGTGATATAATGATACTAGGAGAAGGTAGGGAGGGATATAAGAAAAAGTAGGAAAATGAATGAAATCATTATCTTTCCTGGTAAAGTAAATAAATAATATCAAAATTTTTAAATCAAGAAAAAGAAAAAGACAATCCCTAATATCTATTAGCTATTGTGGTTGACGACTCCCCACTTTGTACCAGGCACCATTCTAAGTGCTTGGTATGCCTTCACTCACTTTTAGCTCTCACAACGACCCTGTAAGGAAGGAAACTGAAGCTCAGAGAGGTTAAGTAATTTACTCAAAGCACCCAGCTTGCGCTAGGGCAGGAATTCAAGTCCAGGTTCCTGTCTCCAGAGCACACGCTCACACTACTCTCTCTCCCAATGTAATAATATCATTTAGAGAGATCGATTAACTGTCTAAAGAAAAAGCTCTTCCTTGGGAGGTAATGAGCAGAGCCCTCTGTATGAATTGGTTTGTTTTAACCATAAGCACTTATTACTTTGTATTTTTTTAACTTTAAGAAAGCAGAAGTCACTTTAGTAGGTAAGCCACAAGAATGGGTTGGTTTCAGGCACCACCACCTTAAGGATGATGGAAGCAGTTGGATCAAGTGCCAGTAAGAAATGAGCCTGATGTGTCCTGATGTGACAATGGTCAGTATAGGAGACACGTTCGTGTTGATGAAACCAAGTTCTCTAAGAAAAGTAGGGATAGGAACAGGGGTTCAAGCAGAATATCGGAGTGAACTGTCACCTTAAACAGATACATTTTCCAGCCGCATCTTGCCCACCCACATAGGCACCCATGGGCTTCTGTCCACTCAAGGGAAGCAAGACTCCTTGCAGGGGAAGTGAATTCCACAGGCCGGCATACCTGCTACTCCAAAGGCAAGGATGCTCTCGAAGATGTTCAGAGCAGTGTTTAGAAGGGGCACCCACGTATAATAATAATAATAATAATAGATAATGATGACTATGATCATGTTTTTAGGCCAGGTTGAGTCTGTGAAAGGCCATGAGTTCATAATAATATTCAAATGAGAAGAGTTTAGATAAAGCGTGTCCAAAGAGGTAGGCATAAAGGTCAAAAAAGGTAGCTATGCTCCAAAGAGGTGAGTATAACGGGAAATATTTCACTCTTAATTGAATTTAATAAGAAGAGGAGTTTTAAAGTGTATGGGGATATTCCGTTCTGTTTATTTACATGACTATTTATAAAGGATTGAGGAAGAAAACAAAGAAACAGCCTCTGACATCCCAGGCCGGCCTGGGATCACAACAGGGCGATGCTATTCTCCGGTTGGATGTAAAGACTCTCAGAGAACACCAGCCTCAGACCACGGAACCCTGAGAGCATGAGGAAATGAGACAGCAAACACCCATCACTGTGATGCCACCAACACAACACCCCCTCCCTCGGCTGCAAAGCATGACTGTCCTTCTTTACCGATTATACCTTGCTCCTCACTCTGTCTCCCCTCTCCATGGATGGATTTACTGAGACACCTTCAGTGTGAACTGCCACCATTCTCTGCAGCACCCGATCTACAGAGGCCCCATTTCCTTAGAGCCTCCCCCAAATGACCTGACCTAAGCCCCAATCCCAGAATCTTTCTTTCTAACGCCTTCTTTCTGCGATGCCCAGGGTTCTCCCTCAGGAAGAGTAACGAACAGCTTGTCCACTGTGGGAGCGTGCCCGAGGCTGCAGGCACTGACGGTGTGGGTGGAGAGAATACACACAGGCAGGCCGCCAGGGGTAAGGGTGCCTAAGGTCGGTTCCTCTCCCTTTCCGTTTCCAAGCCGCCCTTGCTCTGCTCACTCCCTGGCTGGTCCCTTTCCAGCTCCTGTGCTTTGTTCTCAGACTTGATCTTAACAACACAGTGTTCCTGTGTCCTTGGATGCTTTCCTGCCCACCTGCTCTCATGCAGTTCCACTTCCTCCAAAGCCACTCGCCTCCCCCCTCGACCCTTCTGCCTCTCGTCTCAGGGTCTGGACATCAGGTATGTGTTGCTGGGCCCCTGTGCGGCGAGGGGTGACCCTATGACTCAGTCCTGGCTAACAAAGCACAGAAGAACTCAGCAGAGGGGGGCCTGGAGGCTCCCTGCTGTAAGGGACAGGTGGGAGAGGAGAGCTGGCTCGTCCCCTGCCTCCTTCTCTGCCTTCTCTGCCTCGAAGCTGCACGAGCCCGGGAGCCAGGGCAGCCAATTGAAATCGTGAAACACAGGGACCAGGAGGCAAGGGGGGGCGGAGGAGGGCTCGGGCAGAAAGGCTGGATCCTGGATGACTCCAAACACCTGTAAACGGGGCTGCGCCCTCGACCTCCTCCTTCGGTCCTTCTCTGCCGCTCTCGGCCGGCCCTGACCCTCGGGTGCAGCCCCAGCTGGGTGTGGATGCTGGACGGTGCTCCCTCCTGCTGGATTACTCTACGTGGCGTCCTCCTCCGTTAGCCTCCGGTCGATAACTTCCCGGAATAGTTGTTGGTGGGAGAAGCCTGTCCCCACCCAACTGCATAGCCAGGCAAGGCCTCCCCTCCCTGGGAGCCGACAGAGATTCTCACCAAGCACCTCCCTGCATGTAGCTGCAGGGCATCCTGCTTGGTCAGGGAAAGGAGGGGTTAAGACAGGATCAAGTTCAGAGTCCTTAGCCCAGCCTCCAGGCCCTCCTACTGCTCTAGTTCCGGTCTTCTCACCACTTCCTGCTTCCCTGGGCCTGGTCCAGGTGCCTGGAGGACTCCCAGCTGCCTGGCCTCGGATTCCCCCCCAGCCCCCGGGCGTTTGCTCGGACTGTTCCTCCCCCTGCAGTGCCTTTCCCCACCTGCTTCACCAGGTGAAATGTGACTGTTCTTGGAGGCCCAGCGCCTCCTGCCGCTGCTTCCTCCCCCCAATTCCTCCACCGGCTCCCAGGGAATGTCGCACTTTCCTGGTCGTGGTTCTATTTGTGTGGAGTTTCTTCAGCTCTGAGCACCCCTCGGGGCCCTGTCTGTCGTCTGCTGCACCTTCTGCTCTAGGGCCTCCGCGGCCCCTCCGCCCTCCCGGGCACAGCCTGGCTAAAATACGAGGTGTGGGACCCGTTAGGGGGACATGAGACAACCAGCTTCTCCGTGACACGGCACAACCCCTGTTTCACCTGCGTGAAATTAGAAAGAAAGGGAGGGGGAAGGGGGAATAGAAAGAGGAAGAGGTGGAGGAGAAACAAAAAGCTTCTAATCAATGAAGGATTTAATCCCAAAGGGATCTGATTTAACCAGAAAGAAAAAACTACAAAGGTACTACAAGAAACATTGAATATAATGTTGATTTATGGAAACCTTTCTAATTCACACAGAAATCCCACAAGCTATAAAAGAAGTTCTGATCTATTTGACCTCTTGAAAATTAAAAATTGTAAAGGACACCGTAAACCAGGTCAGAAAACAATCAGAGACCGGCAGGCACTGTTTGCAATACTTACAGTAGACAAAGTCAATATCCCCAACACACAGAGAGCCTACAAATCCACAGGAAAAGGCTGAAACCAGTTTTTAAAAAATGGGTAAGAGATACGAACAAACAATTCCAGGGGAGGTGACTTGCCCAGGGTCACAGAGCTCTCGGTAGGCAAAGTGGAGGCCAACAGCAGACCTTGTGACACAGGTATGTCACGGGTGGGGATGTGATTTTAATAACCCAAAAGTTTCTAGGTGTGTCTCTGCCTGTATAAACGCATAGATCTAAGCTCACGCCCTACCCCCCGTTATAGTCACATGTGATAAAAGAATTTTCACATATTGAGATATAGGGAGGTGATTCTGGCTTATACATGAGTTTAATTGAATTTATGCTAACTAAAACATTTGTTTTGGCCTATCAAACATATACCATACATCGATTTTAGTTATTAAAGAAGACAGTGCATTGACCAGAAGTAAAGAATGTCCCCGTTAAAAATAAGATGAAATGCCTCCCTTCCTGGGAAGCCAGTGCAGTATTCCTTCCATGTTAGGATTTCCTTCCTAGGTTCCAAGGCCATACTGACTTGCTGTGTACATGCTGTTCTGTATTTTGTGAAACCTTGAAGAAAACTATCCCTGACTCGTCTGATGGTCTTTGTTTTGACAAGATGTAAACCTGTGCTGAAAACCATGCTTCTCCAGAGCGGTGCCTCACAGTTATCTGAGAGGCTGTCTTCTGGGCTAGAGGCCTCAGTTAGTTCAAAGAAAATCCTTTTCTACTCCTATTAAACATTTTTTATTGATTATTTTCTTTGACACAGGTGTACAGTTTGACTTTTCATCTCAAGATTGCACAACAGCAAACACGGTGCAGGTCTCTGCAGCCAGGTCATCCCACTTCCTCAGCGGGGCCATCTTCCCCGCACAGGGCCACCCGTCACTCACATCCTGAGCAGTGGGCCCGGTGAGCACCTGAAGACAAAGCCCTGCATCCCCCTGCTTGGTCTCCTGGCCCTCCCCTCTCAGGCCTCAGTATCTCCCCAGGGCCTGGTACTGAGCAGGCACTCAGAGACAGGGTGGGTGAACAAACCTTGATTCCTTGTATCTCCGAAGAAATCCTTGAGCCCCTTCAGCGTCACCACAGCGCCCTGGCGGCTGCTTCAAGGTGGCCAGGCCACAGGAGGAGAGGTTCTGACATTCATACCCTCCTCCACCCACTCTGCTTCCTCCAAATTTCCCGAAGGACTGAGTAACCGCCAACACCCACCTTCCTCCTGGGGTCACCACTCATGTCTCATGTCTCACCACTGCATTTCGAGCTGAGCTCACCTGAGCAGGTGTCGCCCTCCCTCTGCACTGTTTAAGGGCCCAGGGGGCGGGAGGAAGCTGTCAGACAAACCTGCCTCCAAACCCAGGCTCTGCCCCTGCTTCACCTGCCACCTCGGGCCCATGACCTCATCTCTCTGAGCTTTGATCTCCCTTCTTCTGTAAATCAGGGACAGTCATACTTTTCTCAGACAGTTGTCCTGAGGATGGGGAGATGGGTGGGGATCCTACACCCCCCTGCTTACCCAGGAATCTTCCTCTGGCCGAGTGTGAACAAGATCCAGCTGTGCAGATGCAGCCACTAGCTGTGCGTCTCTGCAATAACCACACACACCCGCTGGGCCCAGATATACCTGGAGAAGCAAAAAGGAAAGTGAAAGCCCTCACCTCTGAGTCACTCAGGTCAAACAAACGCTCTGCCCACTAGGCCTCACCCTGGGCTATTCTCACCCTGATGCTGACCCCCATAGAGAAACAAGTCCAGCCCTGACATTCCAGGTCCTACTGGGCTCAGCACATCTTGCCTCGGGCTCCTTGAAGGAAGACCTTCCACCAACAGACTGTGAGGCCCTTGGCAAATCACTCCCCCCACACCATGGGCTTCTTCCACGCTCCCTCTGCCCTTTGCACCCGCCCACACTCGCCAGCCTGCCTGCCTTATTTACCTTCATGCCTCCAGCACTCGATACGGTCCCAGGACGTACCAGATGCTCACTGCATACTGGGTATATTGCTGCTGCTGTGTGCCACGCCCACATGGGTTCTAGGCATTTGCTCACCCAGGAACTTCTGCCAGGGACACCTGCTCCTACCAACTTGAAAAATCATGCTCATCTTCCAAAGCCTAAATCTGGCATCACCTCCTCTGAGAAGCCCTCCAGGACCCTCCCCTGCAGAGTCCACTGTGCCCTGCTCTGCTCCCATGGTACCCTAGAGAGGGGCCTAAGTTCACCCCTCAGCCACTCTGGCCACTACCCCCCTGCTCCTTTTGATCAAGTCTCTAGGCGTGGCCCTGGTGACAGGAACAGCACCAGTGCCTCTGGGTCCTAGTGACCCACACGAGGAGGCCCAGCCTTGGTGGTCAAGGCCATTTGGATGGATGCAAAGTTTGTGGGAAGGGCTGAGAGCACGATGCTCTTTTCTCCCCTGGCTTATTTGCATTTGACAACAGATCTCTCCTCTCCAAACGGAAGACTTTTACAGGAAAGCCAGTGACCTGGCAACTCAGGAAAGTCTACAACAGAAAGCCAGTCCTGTTTTCTGTTTGGTTCCTGAGCAAAGAGCCACCGTGGATGGAGGGCTGAGTGTGTCTGTCAGGTGCTGTGCTGGCACCATCCACACATTTCCTGTTTAATCTCCCATTAGCTCTAAGAAGTGTTGGCTCCATTTTACAGGTAAAGAAATGGAGAAGAAAAGGTCCCACAGCCTGTAAGTGGTGCAGCTGGACTGCTGGTGGACTTTTCTGCTTTGCCCCAAGCAGAAGTGGCTGGAGTGGGCCTTCTATCGGGGCTGCTTCGTCCTAGGAAATGTCCCTGGGGCATCGTGGCCAGCTCCTCCCAGCTTTTGAGGGAGGGACAGAGGAGTGATGGGTGTTATCCCATGAGGACCACACACACTGTAAGTCTGGTCTTACGATCGCCTGTAACATATGCCGGGTATATAATGCGATTTTGCAGATAAGGAATCCGAGGGGAGGGGAGAGGCTGGAGCTTTCTTCCACCAGATCAGGGGAGGGCCAAAGGCTCAAACCAAGGTTGACATTTGACATTTGATACTTGCAAACACTGCTCCTTGCTTAATGTTATTTTTTGTCATTGTTTTCTGTAAACCTCCTTCCTCCTGATTCTTTTCCCTTTCACTAGCATGACTTTAGCCAAACAAAACCACTGTGAGATGCAGAACTGGATTAAACATCCATATGAGCTGTAGCCAGGTTGACGTAAACGTCCTCAATGCAGAATGGTCGCCGAACATTAGTGACCTCCATAAAGACAGGCTCGTGGTAGAGCAACTAGACAGGGGCTGTAGACTCAAATCAAGGTGAGGATTAAGTATCTCTTCACTCCAGGGTCATAAGCTGAGACCACCCCATTTGGAGACCCTAAAGATCTAGTGACTATAAGATCGGCCTCAATGTGACCCCCAACATCACAAGAGAAGTCCCCCAGGATGGCTACAGCTCCAGGGTCGAGGCCTTGGCTAAAAGCTTTGGTCCACAGCAATTTCAGCCCACAGTGATGGCGATGCCAACTCAGGGAGGAAGTAACCAGAAAATTGCGTAGGAAGGTGCCTGGCAGACGTCACCAGCGTCACCTGGTGGAGCCTGGAAAGGTCAGAGCCAGAGGCACAGGGCCACGGCCCCCAGGAGCCCTGCCCACCCAATCTCTCCATACCCGGGAGGAGGTGCGAATGGCTCCCACATGCTGGACAGCAGGAGGTGTGTGTCCAGAACCGCGACCCACCTGCCCATTGTCATTTTTTTGTATGGACAGTGAGAGTGGATAGGGAGCTTTAGACTGAGCATGTGACCATGGGGGCTTTTGGGTCCTCCGAGTGGCTGGCAGAGACGGGCACCAGGCGCAGAGCACAGGGGATCACACTCCACGCAGACAGCATCTGGTGACCTCAGGGGAACTGGTCTCGGCCACTGGCTGCCAGGCCGCCAGCATCATCCACTGGACAATCCTACTGGTCTTTCCTCGGGTGGGAAAATTGGGCCCTGAGGGAGTTAACAGTTGTCAGCCTCTGGAAGGTTTAGAACTAAGTATAAAGAGGACCAATAAAATCAAGCCCACTTGGGCTTCCCTGGTGGCGCAGTAGTTGAGAGTCCGCCTGCCGATGCAGGGGACGCGGGTTCGTGCCCCGGTCTGGGAGGATCCCACATGCCGCGGAGCGGCTGGGCCCGTGAGCCATGGCCGCTGAGCCTGCGCGTCCGGAGCCTGTGCTCCGCAGCTGGAGAGGCCACAACAGTGAGAGGCCCGCGTACCGCAAAAAAAAAAAAAAAAAAAAAATCAAGCCCACTCTTTTAATATTTTTATGTTGAAATCAAGACAAGTGTGTTTCATTTTAACGTATGTATTGTCAGCTACAAATTGGCACCCGCCATTGGCGCCTGCCGTCTGCCTCTACAAGGTTTAAATCATGAGCCACTGCAGCTGCTGACCATCAACACCCCTGAAAGGAGCTCAGGGTGGAGGGCGGAAATGAGGCCCTCTGTGCTCTGGGGAAAACTGGCAGAACAGGTCTTCAGATAGTTAGATATTTTCGGGAGATTTTATGAGCCCAATCCTTGCATCTCCTCATATCTAGAAAAGCACTAAAATCCTTCATGGTGACATATGCGGCTCGTGACTAGCAGAAACCTTCTGCAAAAAATACGTGCTCGATTGCATGTATTCCCCCTTCACTAAAATCACATATATGCTGACCTTCCCCCCACCTCTTTGGAGCAGTTTCTCAGAGCTCTCTGAAACGCTGTCTCCTGGGCTGCAGTCCTCATTTCGCCCCGGATGAAACTTAACTCACAGGTCTCACGTTGTACCTTTTTTTCAGCCGACAGTATAATGTTTAAGAGAATTGGACACATTCTCAGAGTTGACAACAGATTTTGGATCCTAATTTAAAACAGGTAATTGAGTAATTGATTTGGATTAGACGTTTGAAGTTGAAAGGCACTCTGCTAAGTGTCAACACTAAGTACTTTGCAGACAACCTTTACCCGGAGAGAGGAAATACCTCAAGTTCAGCAGATCCCAAAACAGGAGGGGCGAGGAGTGGCGTGTGAGCGTGGAGGCGGGGCTGTGATCGAGGCGGGGCTGTGAGAGCCACACCACCAGACACCCTGGGGCATGTGCCAGGCGGCACCACCAACCTCTATCCTCCTGGCAGTCAGGCAACCAGGGAGATCCTGGTCTGGTCTCACTGTTGTGCTAAAATATGGCCTTAAAAATAACAGCATCTAGCCGCTGTGGAAAACAGTATGAGTATGACGGTGCCTCAGAAACTTAAGTGTAGAATTACCACGTGATCGGCCATTCCACTTCCGGCTATAGACCAAAACTAATTGAAAGCAGAGTCTAGAAGACATATTGGTACATTCCTGTTCATAGCAACATTATTCACAATAGCCCAAAGGTGAAGCCACCCAAGCTTCCATCAGTGGATGATAGGATAAGAAAAATGTGGTGTATACCTACAATGGAATAGTACTGACATTAAAAAAGGACATTCGGACATGTGCTATAACATGATGAAATTTGAGGACATTATGCTAAGTGAAATAAGTCAGTCACAACAAGATAAGTACCATATGGTTCTGCTTCTATGAGGCACCTAGAGAAGTCAAATTCACAGAGACAGAAAGTAAAATGCTGGTTGCCAGGGGCTGTGGGAGGGGGGGAAGGGGAGTTAGAGCTTAATGAGTACGGAGTTTCAGTTTTGCCAGACGTAAAACGTTCTGCGATTTGGATGGTTATGCTGTTTGCACAGCAATGTGAATGCACTTAATGCCATTGAACGGTACACTTAAAAATGTTTAAATGGTAAATTTTATGTTTTGTATATTTTATTCCAATTAAACATTAAAAATAAAACATCCTTGGGACTTCCCTGGTGGCGCAGTGGTTGAGAATCCGCCTGCCAATGCAGGCGACACGGGTTCGAGCCCTGGTCTGGGAAGATCCCACATGCCGCGGAGCAACTAAGCCCGTGCGCCACCACTACTGAGCCTGCGCTCTAGAGCCCGTGAGCCACAACTACTGAGCCCGTGTGCTGCAACTACTGAAGCCCATGCGCCCTGGAGCCCATGCTCCACAACAAGAGAAGCCACCGCAATGAGAAACCCGTGCACCACAATGAAGAGTAGCCTCCCGCTCTCCGCAACTAGAGAAAACCCGTGTGCAGCCAAAAATAAATAAATAAATTTATTAAAAAAAAATATATATATATATATATAT
>NW_021699632.1:0-317 GCF_005190385.1 Monodon monoceros
GTACGGGTTAGGATTAGGGGACGGGTTAGCGTAAGGCGTCGGATAATGGTTAGGGATAGGTTTAGGTTTAGGGTTAGGGTTAGTGGACAGGGACGGTTTAGGTTACAGGTTAGGGTACGACAACGGTTTAGGGTGAGCGTACGTGTTAGGTTACGGGTTAGTGTTAGCATACGGATTAGGATTAGGGGACGGGTTAGGCTAAGGCTTCGGGTAAGGGTTAGGGTTCGGGTTAGGGTTAGGGGACGGGGCCGGTTTAGGGTACAGGTTAGTGTACGACAACGGTTTAGGGTGAGCGTACGTGTTAGGGTACGAGTTAG
>NW_021699632.1:327-455 GCF_005190385.1 Monodon monoceros
ATGTGTTAGGGTATGGGTTAGTGTTAGCGTATGGGTTAGGATTAGGGAATGGGTTAGGGTAAGGCTTCGGGCAAGGGTTACGGTTAGGGTTAGTGTTAGGAGACGGTTTAGGGTACAGGTTAGGGTAT
>NW_021699632.1:465-1531 GCF_005190385.1 Monodon monoceros
TATGGCTTAGTGTTAGAATACGGTTTAGGATTAGGTAATGGGTTAGTGTAAGGCTTCGAGTAAGTGTTAGGCTTAGCGTTAGGGGACGGGTATGGTGTAGGGGACAGGTTAGGAAACGACAACGGTGTAGGGTGAACATACATGTTAGGGTATGGCTTAGTATTAGCGTACGGTGTAGGATTAGGGAACGGTTTAGGGTAAGGCTTCGGGTAAGCTTTAGGGTTAGGGTTAGGGTTAGGGGATGGGCACGGTTTAGGGTACAGGTTAGGGTACAACAACGGTTTAGGGTGAGCATACGTGTTAGGGTACGGGTTAGTGTTAGCGTATGGGTTAGGATTAGGGGACGGGTTAGGGTAAGGCTTCGGGACAGGGTTAGGGTACGACAACGATTTAGGGTGAGCGTACGTGTTAGGGTACGGGTTAGTGTTAGCGTACAGGCTAGGATTAGAGAACGGGTTAGTGTAAGTCTTTGGGTAAGGGTTAGGGTTAGGGGACGGGAACGGTTTATGGTACAGGTTAGGGTATGACAACGTTTTAGGGTGAGTGTACGTGTTAGGATATGGGTTAGTGTTAGCGTACGGGTTAGGATTAGTGGATGGGTTAGTGTATGGCTTCAGGTAAGTGTTAGGTTTAGGGTTAGGTTTAGGGTTAGGGGACGGGGACGGGGACGGGGACGGTTTAGGGTACAGTTTAGGGTATGACAACTGTTTAGCATGAGCGTTGGTGTTAGGGTACGGGTTAGTGTTAGAGTACGGGTTAGGATTAGGGGACGGGTTAGCGTAAGGCGTCGGATAATGGTTAGGGATAGGTTTAGGTTTAGGGTTAGGGTTAGTGGACAGGGACGGTTTAGGTTACAGGTTAGGGTACGACAACGGTTTAGGGTGAGCGTACGTGTTAGGTTACGGGTTAGTGTTAGCATACGGATTAGGATTAGGGGACGGGTTAGGCTAAGGCTTCGGGTAAGGGTTAGGGTTCGGGTTAGGGTTAGGGGACGGGGCCGGTTTAGGGTACAGGTTAGTGTACGACAACGGTTTAGGGTGAGCGTACGTGTTAGGGTACGAGTTAG
>NW_021699633.1:0-412 GCF_005190385.1 Monodon monoceros
ATAACTCGGCAGGTTTGTGAATTACAGTGACCCTGAGCTCGTTTCTTCAACACGCTTTCTTGTGAGCTGGCCGCAAAACCGCAAGATGGCTTCAGACCCTAATCTGTTTCCGGCAGGGCACGCTGAGCCTTTGTTTAATTCCTCTTCCTGGTGAGAAATGAGCGTTCCATTTGACCGTGCAGACACCTACAGCTAGTCTCTCATTGGTTCTCCCTATTCCTGTTCATCTTGCGCTGAAATTGCAAACTGTGCCTAACAGGAGGTTAAAGGCACTGACTCTCCAAGTGGGGAGAGTGTTTGTAAAGCGTCTGGAATGGTGAACCTGAGTACCAGGGGACGAAAACTGAGATGCATTTGAAAACGTTTCCCAATCACACGGTGGACTATACTCTGGGTTTCCCATGCATGTTTT
>NW_021699633.1:512-1033 GCF_005190385.1 Monodon monoceros
CGAAAACTGAGATGCATTTGAAAACGTTTCCCAATCAAACGGTGGACTATACTCTGGGTTTCCCATGCATGTTTTAGCTGAAGGAAGAATCCCTTAAACCTGGAGAGTTGGGACCCATGGAATGGGTACCATGCAGTATGACTTCAAAGGGTCTGCGTTTGCTCACCGAACCTCACCAATGCTATCAGCCCGAAGTGTCCAGCCTTATGTCTCACCCAGCTCTGGGTGTAGATGTGGTAAATCCAGGTTGCATCACAAGCCCTGAATCAATTATTTAAGAATTGCTCTGTATTTCACTGTCAATGTGTTTTGTTTTTGAAGTTTATTTTGATAATGGGATTTATCGGATTTTCACTGCTGCGTTTAGGCCGCTGTACACACGCTTGATTTCCTTATGGAGACATATAAATCCATGGTTTTAAAGATTATTACTTGTCAGGTATCTTTCCAGGCGTTGAATATGGGGTGTTGAGTCCATTTCGTTGAGCAAGGAGTAGGTCTTCTCTATTATATATTTGGCT
>NW_021699634.1:0-17974 GCF_005190385.1 Monodon monoceros
CATTCTTGTGTGCCTCAGTTATTCTGCTATTGATTCCTTCTAGTGTATTTTTCATGTCAGTTATTGTATTGTTCGTCTGTTTGTTCTTTAATTCTTGTAGATGTTTGTTAAACATTTCCTGCATCTTCTCGATCTTTGCCTCCATTCTTTTTCTGAAGTCCTGGATCATCTTCACTATCATTATTCTGAATTCTTTTTCTGGAAGGTTGCCTATCTCCAGTTCATTTAATTGTTTTTCTGGGGTTTTATCTTGTTCCTTCATCTGGTACATAGCACTCTACCTTTTCATCTTGTCTCTCTTTCTGTGAATGTGATTTTTGTTCCACAGGCTGCAGGATTGTAGTTTTTCTTCTTTCTGCTGTCTGCCCTCTGGTGGATGAGGCTATCTAAGAGGCTTGTGCAAGTTTCCTGATGGGAGGGACTGGTGGTGGGTAGAGCTGGCTGTTGCTCTGGTGGGCAGAGCTCAGTAAAACTTTAATCCGCTTGTCTGCTGATGGGTGGGGCTGGGTCCCCTCCCTGTTGGTTGTTTGGCCTGAGGCGACTCAACACTGGAGCCTACTCGGGCTCTTTTGTGGGGCTGATGGCAGACTCTGCTAGGGCTCACACCAAGGAGCACTTCCCAGAACTTCTGCTGCCACTGTCCTTGTCCTCACGGTGTGGCAAAGCCACCCCCTGCCTCTGCAGGGGACCGTCCAACACTAGCAGGTAGGTCTGGTTCAGTCTCCTATGGGGTCACTGCTCCTTCCCCTGGGTCCCGATGCACACACTCCTTTGTGTGTGCCCTCCAAGAGTGGAGTCTCTGTTTCCCCCAGTCGTGTTGAAGTCCTGCAGTCAATTCCCACTAGGCTTCAAAGTCTGATTCTCTAGGAATTCCTCCTCCTGTTGCCGGACCCCCAGGTTGGGAAGCCTGACGTTGGGCTCAGAACCTTCACTCCAGTGGGTGGACTTCTGTGGTATATAAGTGTTCTCCTGTTTGTGAGTCACCCACCCAGCAGTTATGGGATTTGATTTTATTGTGATTGCACCCCTCCTACTGTCTCACTGTGGCTTCTCCTTTGTCTTTGGATGTGGGGTATCTTTTTTGGTGAGTTCCAGTGTCTTCCTCTGTACCGTTGTTTTCTGACCACAGTGGAATTAGGTTAGAAATCAGTAACAGATATATCTCTGTAAAATCCCCAGGTATTTGGAAACTGAATAACACAGTTCTAAATAACCTATGGATAAAAGCAGAGAAAAGGGAAACTATTTTGAACTGAATAAAAATGTATACACAATTTTTCAAAATTTGTGGGAATCTGGTGAAACAGTACTGGGGAAAATTTATGGTACTAAAAATGCCTAATGTAAAAAAGAGAAGAGCTCTCAAATCAGTGATTTCAGCCCTTATGTTAAGAAACTAGAAAAATAAAAGCAAACTAAACCCAAAGTAAGCAGAATAAAAGAAATAAAAAAAATCATAGCAGAAAATAGAAAAACTATAGGGAAAATCAGTAACAGCCAAAGCTGATCTTTGAGATTAATAAAATTGATAGAGTGCTAGCCAGCCTAATCGGGAAATAAATAAGAGAAAGTGAAGACACAGGTTATCAGTGTTAGGAGTGAGAGTTGTTATATCACTACAATTCTCTACAGAGTTTGAAAGAATAATACAGGAATATTTTGAACAACTTTGTGCCATAAATATGTTATCCTAGGTACATGGAAAAATTCCTTGAAAGACTCAACCCAAACTACCAAATCTCACTAAACAGGAACAAACAACCTGAATAATTCTGTATTTTAAAATGAACAGTAACTAAAATACATTTTCACAAAGCAAACTCCAGTCCCAGATGGCTTCACTGGTAAATTCTACCGTACATTTAAGGAAGAAATAATCTCAATTCTACAGAAACTCTTCCAGAAAATAAAAGAAAAGGAATTATTATCTCATTCTCTGAGGTCATCCTTATCCTGATACCAAAATCAGAGAAAGCAATTAGAAGGAAAAAAAAAAGCTGACAACCAATAACTTTCATGCATAAAGATGTAAAAATTCTTAATAAAATTTTAGCAATTCAAGTCCAACAATATTTAAAAAGGAATAATACATTATGCCCATGTGGGGTTTATCTTAGGAATGCAAGGATGGTTTACCATTCAAAAATCATTCAGTGTAACTCATCATATTATAGATTAAGAAAGGAAAACCATGTGATTATTTCAATAGATGAAGACAAAATGCTGCATCCACTTCTGTTAGAAACTTTCAGTAAAGTAGGAATAGAAGGGAACTTTCTCTACCTGATTAAGGATATTTATGAAAAACTGGCACCCTACATTATACTTAATGGTGAAAAACTGAGGGCTTTTCTCCTAATATAAGGAACCAGGCATGGTGTTTTTTAGAAATCACTTCTATTCAACACTGCATTGGAGGTTCTAGCCAGTTCAGTAAGACAAGAAAGAGAAATAAATGGCATCCAAATTAGAAAGAAAGAAAATGTCATTATTCACTAGTGACATGATTATCTATGTAGAAAATCCTATGGAGTCTATAAAAACAGTACTAGAACTAGTAAGTTGAGCTTAGTAAGGTTGAAGGATATAAATCAATATACAAAAATTAATTGTGTTACTAGCAATATATAGTTGGAAACTGAAAAAGAGTAATAGCATCAAAAAATATGAAATACTTAGTGTATATTCGATAGAGCTGTAAGAACGTTACACTGGAAACTCCAAAACATCACTGAGAGAAATTTAAAAAGACCTAAGTAAATGGAGAGATAGACAGTGTTCATGGATCAGAAAACTCGATATGGTTAAGACACCATGATTCCTCAAAATAATGTGTGGATTCCAATGCCAATGAAAATCTCAGCAGACTTTCTTTTTTCCTTCAGGTAATGTCAAACTTATCCTAAAGTTTATAAACAAGTTATTCTAACTTGTTCAGAAATTATAAGGAAAATAAAAGAGACCTATAATATATAAATAAATAAATAAATATATAAATAAGTCACAAAAAGCTGGAAGACTTGACACTATCTGGTTTCATGACTTGTTACTATAATGCTATATCAAGCAAGATAGTGCTTGTGTATTGACATATAGGTGACATATATATCAATGAAAAATAGTCCAGAAATAGTCCTACACGTATATGTTTAATTGGTTTTTGAGCAAGGCATTTTAGGGGGAAGAGGTCATCTTTCTAAAAAGGTGTTGGAATAACTGGATATCCATATGCAAATAAATGAACTCAACTCTTACCTCCTACCATATACAAAAACAATTTTTGTTCAAGACCTGAATTTGAAAGCTGAAACCATAAAACTTCTGAAAGAAAACATAAGAGAAGATCTTAGGGACTGATTTTGGTAAAATTTCTTAATACAGCACAATAAGCAAAAAAGAAAAAAACTTAGGCTTCATCAAAATTAAAAAGTTTTGCTTTTTAAAATACACTTAAGAAAATGAAGAGGCAAACCACAGACTTGGAAAGACTTTGTAAAACATATAAACAAGGGATTTGTATCTAGAATAATAATAACTAGAAAAGAAACCAAGCTGTTACCACTCAGTAATAAGACATACAACCCAATTAAAAATGGGCAAAATATTTGAACACGCACTTCATCAAAGAAAATGTATGGATGACAAATAAGCACATTCAGTGATACTCATCATCACTGGTCTTTAGTGAAATGCAAATTAAAACCATAGTGAGAGCATAACACACCCACTAGCATGACTAAAATGAAAAAATTTTAGAAATTAAAAACTAGTTTTCAGCTAGGATGTGGAAGAACTGGAACTCCTTATATGTTGCTAGTGGGAATGTTAAAAAGGTACCACTTTGGAAGATGATTTGGCAAATTCTTAACAAGTTAAACATGCGCCTACCATACAATCCAGCCAGTTCCACTTGTAGGTGAAATGAAAATGTCTGTCCACGTATGAATACTCATAGCCTTATTCGTAGTGGTGCCAAATGGGAAACACCCTTTTTCATAAGGAAGTGTTTGTTCTTTTTCTCCTCCTCTTCAAGCATTTTTGTATGTAAAGCCTTTTTCTCACCATAATGTGTTTAACGTCTAACCTTTTCTTTTGCCACCACGGAAGATACCAGCTTTATCCTACCCTTCTTAGTGCAGCAGATGGGAGTTGGGAGGGCTGGATTCTAGTCCTGGTTCTTGATGCTTTGTGCTGACCACCTGCCTTCCTGAGACCTCAGGGTTCTTACCTGCTGATTAAAGGGATTAAACGATACATATTCACTCATGTATATTTTTGAGCACCTGCCATGTGCCAGGCACTCTTTTAGGTACAGGCAACATGATGAAGAAAATAGGCTGTAGTACTTGCTCTCACTGGAACCAGTATTCATTAACCTGTAATGTGCCAGGCACTGTCATAGGTTTTGGGAAGATAGGCCACTGTGTCTTAATCTCTAGGAATTTATGAATTAATAGGAAAGAGAGACCAAACTAAGTAAACAGACAAAACTATAATTGTAAAAAATTTTATGAAGGGAAGAATATGAGAGAAGACCCCTGTTTTAGTAGGGCTGTCAGGGGAGGCCTCTTTGTGGAGGTGACAGTTGAGCTGAGATCTAAAGAGAGAAAGAGAAAAGGGGCTCCTGTTCGCCTGTCATCGTCTCTCCTCTCAGAAATCTAGACCGAACGTAAGGCAGTGATTTGGTGTCTTGACTGTAGACATCTCTAAGTGCAAATAGTTTCGTTGAGCTGTCTGTTCTGTACCTCAGCCCTTTCTTCAGGGGTTTTCGCTGTCTAGTTCAGGGAATATAAATGGCAATAAATTAAATTTAATTCTCCTTTCCGATGTTTAGTCAATACTTCTTTGGCCCAGAATTCATAAGTAAGTGAGAAACAAAAGATAAAATGAAGATCTGTGCTCTGCTAAGCCTAAGACAGACGTTTCAGATGGGGGTCAGGCAGGCAAATTTGGACTTCAGACAGGTTTCCTTTGGCCTACAGTATTTTCAAGTCAGAAAAATTCACCTGATCCCCCAGACTTTAGCGCAACAGATTAGAATGTATGGGCTGCAGCCCCCTTTAACGGGATGCTTGCTCGTACCTCACAGTCCCCTCCTGTTTGCCCGGCCTCATTTACTCCTGTCATCCGGTTGGCCTCCTATGATTTTGTTTGTCAAAGAATCATCTCAACAGGTTTTTGTCTTGTGTTTAAACATGCCTGGGACTGGCCTGCTGTGAGTCTGATCTACTGGTGCAGCGGGCTGGGTGATTCTGATGTCGGCTGGTGAGACCATAGCCCTGGCTGTGAACATACTGGGTTGGCCAAAGAGTGCCTTTGGTTTTTAAGTAAAAATAAAAGACACATTTTTTAGTTACACCAAGAACTTTATTGAACAACGTATTCACCATTTTGTTCCACTACCTTCTGCCATTTTTCAGGCAACTTCATGATTCCATCTTCCCAAAACTTTTTATCTTTTTGAGCAAAGAACTGTTCCTGGTGCCTTTTACAGTCTTCCAGGGAATTGACATTTTTTCCATTAAGTGAATTTTGTAAAGACTGAAATAAATGGAAATCCGAAGGCGCAATGTCTGGTGAATACGGCGGATGAATCAGAACTTCCCAGCCAAGCTATAACAGTTTTTGCCTGGTCATCAAAGAAAAAACATGCAGTCTTGTGTTACCCTGATGGAAGATTATGCATTTTCTGTTGACTAGTTCTGGACGCTTTTCATCGAGTGCTGCTTTCAGTTGGTCTAGTTGGGAGCAGTACTTGTTGGAATTAATCGTTTGGTTTCCTGGAAGAAGCCCATAATAGAGGACTCCCTTCTAATCTTACCATATACGCAACATCACCTTCTTTGGATGAAGACCAGCCTTTGGTGTGGCTGGTGGTGGTTCATCTCGCTTGCCCCAAGATCTCTTCCATTCCACATTATTGTACAGTATCCACTTTTCATCGCCCGTCACAATTTGTTTTAAAAACGGAACATTTTCATTACGTTTAAGTAGAGTATCACATGTGGAAATACGGTCAAGAAGGTTTTTTTCGCTTAACTTATGTGGAACCCAAACATCAAAGCTATGACCATAACCAAGCTGGTGCAAATGATTTTCAGCGCTTGATTTGGATATTTTGAATATGTTGGCTATCTCCTGTGTGGTATAACATTGATTGTTCTCAGTTAATGTCTCGATTTGATCGCTGTCAACCTCAGCTGGTTTACCCGACCATGGAGCATCATCCAGCGAGAAATCTCCAGCACGAAACTCCTCAAACCACTTCTGACAAGTTCGATCAGTCACAGCACCTTCTCCATACACTGCATAAGTCTTTTTTTTTGCGTTTCAGTTGCATTTTTACCTTCCTTGAAATAGTAAAGCATAATATGCTGAAAATGTTTTTTTTTCTTCCATCTTCAATATTAAAATGGTTACACAAAAATTCACCAGTTTTGATAAGTTTTTTAAAGAATGCACTCTGATATGACAGCTGTCACAATACAATCTAGCAAAATTGTTTTGAATGAAGTTAAAGACAACTAAGTGCTACTAGAGTCATCTTACAGAAAAAACCGAAAGAACCTTTTGGCCAACTCAGTAGCTTTTTACAGGATTCACAGGAAGCATGTGCTCTCAAGAGTAGGGACTTGTCTTGGTAACTTCTTATTTACCCTGTATCTGGAATATTTGGTAGTAGGTAGTTTAAATGCATATAACGTAAATGAATAAATTATATTTTAATTTTGGTATGTATTTGACCTTTAAAAGGTAAATGTACTTAAACAGTTTTCCTAGTTCAGATGTGTGGGATTTTTTAGAGTTTTCTTTGATAACACATTCCTGTGGTTTTAAGATCAAAATGTAAAAAGGAATAGAGTGAGAAGTCTCCTTGCCACTTCTTTTATTTTATTTTTTTAATATTCAGCTATCCTACTTCCTTTTTATTTTATTTATTTATTTATTTATATATTTATGGCTGTGTTGGGTGTTCGTTTCTGCGCGAGGGCTTTCTCTAGTTGCAGCAAGTGGGGGCCACTCTTCATCGTGGTGCGCGGGCCTCTCACTATCGCGGCTTCTCTTGTTGCGGAGCACAGGCTCCAGACGCGCAGGCTCAGTAATTGTGGCTTACGGGCCTAGTTGCTCCGCGGCATGTGGGATCTTCCCAGATCACGGCCCAAACCCGTGTCCCCTGCATTGGCAGGCAGATTCTCAACCACTGCACCACCAGGGAGACCCCTCTCCTTGCCACTTCTGCTCTCTATCTGACCAGTGCATCATGCTCCCTCCCATGAAAATATAAGCAAATGCAAACATATATTCTTATTTTTACCCCCTTTTACTTAAAAGGTTGGCTTACTAAAAATAAGTCTCTGCCTTATGCCTCCTTTACTCTTGACATATCTTGAAGATCTTATCATATTAGTAGAGAGCTTCTTCCTCATCCTTTTTTGTTTTTTACAGTTGACAAATATGTTTAATTGTTTGGGCATATTATAGTTTATTTAGCAAGTACCCCCACTGAAGGATATTTGGATTTTTCCAGGCATTGCGAACAGTGCTACGGTTAGTACCTTTGTATGTATGGTCGTTTCATACACACACGCACAAGAGTGTGCAAAGTATATACCTCTATGGTAAATTCTCCAGGTGGAATTGCTAGGTCAAAAGGTATATGCATATGTAATTTTGATATATGTTACTTAATTGCCCTCTGTAGGGGTTGTGGTTTAATTATTATTTAAAACTAATTCTAGTATTTGGGACACTGTTTAAAAATTTTTTTTACTTTGTTTTTGTTCTGTTTTCTTTGCTGAGTTAGAGTTGTTACATGGTAGGTTGTCTGAAATTTGGTAAGAGTATTAAGATCGTTCTAGATCATTGATTTCCACTACTAACCCCCCAAGGGGTTCTCAGATTCATGTGCTAAATGAACATCAACTATATAATAATGTCTCCCACATACATACTGTATATTTCAAATGTATAAGATGCTATTGTATAATAAAATGCTAATTCATTTAATACTATGTCCTTTTGAATATTTTATAATAAAAACAATCTTTCTCTTACAGATATCCCTTTGAGGACCAGCCTGCCACCACCATTCAGAAACTATAAATATGGTAACCAATTTTTCTTAGTCTTTTAAGATATATATTAATATAATTTCACATTAGTTTTATATTGATGTGAATTTTAAATTTGGTTTTCAAAAATGAATTTTCTCTGTGTATATAAAAACCACTATGGAAGTTATTTAGAAATATAGGAATTCTAGTATATCATTAAATTGTAATTGTGTAGGGAAGTGTATGAATTGTATATTCCTCCTATTTGTGAGGAATAGCATGTTTGGCAAACTGTTTAAGATGAATTTCTTTGTCAGGTAGTCAGAAAAGAAGAAATGATTAAAGACTAGGAATTATAAGAAGAGGTTTAACATGTTAGATGCCAGTAACTTGAGCATGTTACATAGTAATTTTATATGTTGCAATTATTGATTTTAAAATGTAGTAATAAGGCAAGAAGCTGGGTTTCATTATTTATTATAAAGATGGTATATTTATTAACCTTCAGCCTAGTGCCACTCACCAAACTTTGAATTTGAGACTTCACTTGAGAATTACAATGCACCTAATAAATATTTCTGTTAATTGGTGCAGACATTTTTAAAGCATAAATTTTTTATTACCCTAGATCATCTTTGGAGTGGTTTTTAATTCTGCTGCCATTTAGTAGAGCAACTTCTGACCTAAGATACTTTGAAATCACAGTCTTCACCGTGTGTATGCATTTTAATATCCAGAGACTAATTGTGAGGTCACAAGGGGTAGTCAAGCAGAAGTTAAAGGCACTGAGTGGAAAGTACTTTGATTTATTGGACTTAAAGAATTTACATACTAAATATTGAATAAGAGAAAGGAATAAAAAGCGTGATTAATTAAATATGAAACTTCTCCATTTTCATCTTTCATGGCTTTCAAAGTATCCTGCCTTGAAATATAACCTTTAACTTGAATCAGCCTGCAGATGCCACTTAAAGTTAGCATAGCTACATATAGTTTCCCTTTTTGCATGGTGTGGGTGTGTATTCAAACTTGTGTTCCATGTAAGTTATTTTAAAAGATCAGTTTTAGATCATGAAATCATCAAAATATCTGACTGTTAATCATCACGGTGGTAAATAATATACTCCTGTCAATTTCTTCCCTTTATGTATGTTAGTATTTGTTTTGTGTTTTTACGTGCTCCTATATTGTGTGCTATATGTTTTTTTAAATTAATTAATTAATTAATTAATTTGGCTGCATCGGCTCTTTGTTGCAGTGCGCAGGCTTCTCTCTCGTGGCGTGCGGGCTCGGTAGGTGGGGCGCAGGCTGTAGAGCACATGGGCTTAGTTGACCCGCAGCATGTGGTATCTTAGTTCCCTAACCAGGGATCGAACCCGCGTCCCTTGCATTGGAAGGCGGATTCTTAACCACTGGACCACCAGGGAAGTCCCGGGTGCATATATGTTAATGAGTGTAATCCTCTTCTTGTATTGAGCCTTTTATCATTATAGAGTGTCCTTTCTTTCTTTATGGCCTTTGTTATAAAGTCTATTTTGTCTGATATAAGTTATTTCCACCTCTGCTTTCTTGTCCTTTTCATTTGCCTGAAGTAGCTTTAAAAAAATTTGTTTTTGTTTTTGTTTTATTTGTTTATTTTTTAATTGAAGTATAGTTGATTGACAGTGTTATGTTAATTTCTGCTGTGCAGCAGAGTGACTCAGTTATACATATATATACATTCTTTTTTATATTCTTTTCCATTATGGTTTATCCCAGTACATTGAATATAGTTCCCTGTGTTATATAGTAGGACCTTGTTGCCCATCCGTTCTATACGTAATAGTTTGCATCTACTAACTCCAAAACTCTCAGTCCATCCCTCCCCCACACTGCTCCCCCTTGGCAACCACAAGTCTGTTCTCTATGTCTGTGAGTCTGTTTCTGCTTTGTAGATAGGGTTCATTTGGGTCACATTTTAGATTCCACATATAAGTGATATCATATGGTATTTGTCTTTCTCTTTCTGACTGACTTAGTGTGATAATCTCTAGTTGCATCCACGTTGCTGCAAATGGCATTGTTTCGTTCTTTTTTATGGCTGAGTAGTATCCCATTGTATACATGTACCATGTCTTCTTTATCCATTCCTCTGTCAGTAGACATTTAGGTTGTTTCCATGTCTTGGCTATTGTGAATAGTGCTGCTATGAACAGGGGGGTGAATGTATCTTTTTGAATTATAGTTTTGTCCGGATATATGCCCAGGAGTGGGATTGTTGGATCATACGGTAGTTCTATTTTTCAGTTTTTTGAGGAACCTCCATACTGTTTTCCATAGTGGCTGCACCAACTTACATTCCCACCAACAGTGTAGGAGGGTTCTCCTTTCTTCACACCCTCTCCAGCATTTGTTATTTATAGACTTTAATGATGACCATTCTGACCGGTGTGAGGTGGTACTAGGTGTAGTTTTGATTTACATTTCTCTAATAATTAGTGATGTTGAGCATGTTTTCATGTGCCTATTGGCCATCTGTATGTCTTCTTTGGAGAAATGTCTATTTAGGTCTTCTGCCCATTTTTTGATTGGGTTGTTTGGTTTTTTATTGATGAGTTGTATGAGCTGTTTGTATATTTTGGAAATTAAGTCCTTGTTGGTCGCATCATTTGCAAATATTTTCTCCCATTCTGTAGGTTGTCTTTTCATTTTGTTTATGGTTTCCTTTGCTGTGCAAAAGCTTGTAAGTTTGATTAGGTCCCATTTGTTTATTTTTCTATTGCCTATTGCCTTGGGAGACTGACCTAAGAAAACATTGGTATGATTTATGTCAGAGAATGTTTTCTTCTAGGAGTTTTATGGTGTATTGTCTTATGTTTAAGTCTTTAAGCCATTTTGAGTTTATTTTTGTACATGCTGTGAGGGTGTGTTCTAACTTCATTGATTTACATGCAGCTATCCAACTTTCCCAGCGCCACTTGCTGAAGAGACTTTTTCCCATTTTGTATTCTTGCCTACTTTGTCAATGATTAATTGACTGTAGGTGTGTGGGTTTATTTCTTGGCTCTCTATTTTGTTCCATTGATCCATAGGTCTGTTTTTGTACCAGTATCACACCGTTTTGATTACTGTAGCTTTGTAGTATTGTCTGAAGTCTAGAAGGGTTATGCCTCCTGCTTTGTTCCTTTTCCTCAGGATTGCTTTGGCAGTTCTGGGTCTTTTATGGTTCCATGCATGAAATATCTTTTTCCATCCCCTCACTTTCAATCTATGTGTGTCCTTCACCCTAAAGTGGGTCCCTTGTAGGCAGCATACTGTAGGCTCTTGTTTTATTATCCAGCCTTTCACTCTATGTCGTTTGATTGGAACATTTAGTCCATTGACATTTAAGGTAATTATCGATAGATAGGTATTTATTGCCATTTTAAACATTGTTTTCCAGTTGATTTTGTTTTTCTTCCTTGTTCCTTTTTCTTTTTCCATTGTAGTGGATAATGTACCTCTCATATTATTCTACCTTATTAACATTCTCTTGTCCTGTTATTTCTATACTACTCAGATGAATTGACAGGAAAAATGATACATTTATCTGTGAAGAAATTAGAGAACCGCCATGGCTTTGATAGATTTCAACTGACTGTCTTTATTTGGCTCTTTAACAATCTGCCACTTTGTGTTTGACAAGAAAGGCTGAAGTGTTACTTTCTCACCTGTCCTTGTCCTGCAGTATTGCTACACTCTATGGGATTGAACACACTGGGTGTTGGGGAGTGGAAAGGGCACAGACTCAGATTTCATTTTTGTTAGTTGCCATTTCTGTGCCCTTGGACAAAGGTCCAGTTCTCTCTGCCAGGCCACCAAGAGTCTGAGATTTCTCAGAGCCCTTCCTCCCATTTAATTGGCATCTACATCTATTACTGGCATCTACCCTGGCCAGACAGTGTGTTCATAAAGCACAAGGGATGTTGTTTTATTTCTAAATCCTTATCGTTTAGGCATGGTGCATGTGTGCAGTAAATGTTGATTGTTGTGCAGTGTGGGACTGCTAATCCTGTTTGTTTCTAAGGCTGTGTGAGATTAGATTAAACAATGCACGTGTGAACACATTACATACTCCACAAACATAAGATCTTGTTTTTATTTTTATGAGGTTGCTTTCCTCAAGGAATTTGCATTAAGGAAACAATATCCACAGAAGTTGTTTCTGTTAATAATGAAGATTATTTTTTTAAGAGGGAAAAACAAATGAAAGAGATGATTTAACAAAGAAAGAGACATTAATACAACATCTTTTGCTAGCTTGTCATTTCTCCTTTCTTACCTTCTTCCCAAGTCTTACCAATTTCTGTTGGAGAGAAAAATCTGGTGAAAATTTCTTAAATTTTCTTCACCACATTTCTTAAAAATGTGGCCTCCTTCTTGTGGGGTTCTAGAACCTATCAGAACAAAGATATTTCTAATTTAAAGACTTGTTAGCAAAATATATAGAACATGATTAACATTTGGCAAGGTCAAACTACAGTTTTGCAAGTTGATTGCAAGGTCCTTTTGTTTAAAAAAAAAAACTACTGCTGGCTTCTTTAGTCTCCAGTAACAAACTGATATATATTTGCAGTGAGAAAAAGAGTGTAATAGGTAACTCAGTATAATAGATAATTCACAAGTCACATTTGTTTATTTTCTTGTGTACATTGTAAGCTTATTTTTAGCAGTTGTGGCATATTTACATCCTAAGTGTGTGTATTTTACTTAGGTTAGATTTATTTTTATTTCTTAACAATACATATAGTCCAGGGATTAGGCTGACCTTATATTAAAAATTGCAATAGGTAATTGAAAGTTGACTATTTAAAATAATGGGCAATTCAGGGTGCTCGTTCTTAACTGAATAGGTACCCTGTTCTTCTGTATTATTAGAACATAGTTAAATCAAGGTTTGTTGTTTTTAAACAGATATATTTTTTTATTCAAACAGAAAGTCACAAAAATTATAATCATCCTCATCAGTTCACTCAGTCCCATGTAATTAATTTTTTTTATCTTGATCTTTTGTTAGCACTTTTATGAATTCATCAGTTTTCCATTAGAGTTCTGAAAATGCTTATTCATTCAGTTCAGCAGTGTAGTCAGTTACCAGAAACCTGTGCTTGTCAGAGTCTTTTCCATGAATTCCTTGAAGATGAAACCCTTTTACAGGAACATTTTTGCAAAAGCATCAGAGTACACCCAGAACTGTCTGTAAATGACAAGAGACTTAAAAATGACCATGGTTAAAGATTTGATGAAAGTTCATGATAATGCAGTTGACAAGGAAATTTAGTTATTTCTGAGATATACATTTTAAAATAATAACTAGAATTATGACTTATAACATTATACAAGAACTTATAATACTTTTAGGAATTTCATGTAATGTCTGAAACATTTATATTAACATATTTCCATACAAATAACCCAAAGAAAGTTTAGTATTAATTGTTTTTTGTTAATTTTTGAATTTTATTTTATTTATTTTTTTATACAGCAGGTTCTTATTAGTCATCAGCTTTATACACATCAGTGTATACATGTCAATCACAATCGCCCAATTCAGCACACCACCATCCCCACCCCCCCTGCCGCTTTCCCGCCTTGGTGTCCATACGTTTGTTCTCTACATCTGTATCTCAACTTCTACCCTGCAAACCGGTTCATCTGTACCAGTTTTCTAGGTTCCACATACATGCGTTAATATATGATATTTGTTTTACTCTTTCTGACTTACTTCACTCTGTATGACAGTCTCTAGGTCCATCCACGTCTCAACAAATGACCCAATTTCGCTCCTTTTTATGGCTGAGTAATATTCCATTGTGTATATGTACCACATCTTCTTTATCCATTCATCTGTCGATGGGCATTTAGGTTGCTTCCATGACCTGGCTATTGTAAATAGTGCTGCAATGAATATTGGGGTGCATGCGTCTTTTTGAATTATGGTTTCCTGTGGGTATATGCCCAGTAGTGGGATTGCTGGATCATACGGTAATTCTATTTTTAGTTTTGAAGGAACCTCCATACTGTTCTCCATAGCAGCTGTATCAATTTACATTCCCACCAACAGTGCAAGAAGGTTCCCTTTTCTCCACACCCTCTTCAGCATTTGTTGTTTGTAGATTTTCTGATGATGGCCATTCTGACCAGTGTGAGGTGATACCTCATTGTAGTTTTGATTTTCATTTCTCTAATAATTAGTGATGTTGAGCAGCTTTTCATGTGCTTTTTGGCCATCTGTATGTCTTTGGAGAAATGTCTACTTAGGTCTTCTGCCCATTTTCAGGTTGGGTTGTTTGTTTCTTTAATATTGAGCTGCATGAGCTGTTTATATATTTTGGAGATTAATCCTTTGTCTGTTGAATCGTTTACAAATATTTTATCCCTTTCTGAGGGTTGTTTTTTCGTCTTATTTATGGTTTCCTTTGCTGTGCAAAAGCTTTGAAGTTTCATATGGTGCCATTTGTTTATTTTTGTTTTTATTTCCATTACTCTAGGAGGTGGATGAAAAAAGATCTTGCTGTGATTTCTGTCAGAGTGTTCTTCCTATGTTTTCCTCTAAGAGTTTTATAGAGTCCGGTCTAACATGTAGGTCTCGAGTCCATTTTGAGTATATTTTTGTGTATGGTGTTATGGAGTGTTCTAATTTCATTCTTTTACCTGTAGCTGTCCAGTTACCCCAGCACCACTTATTGAAGAGACTGTCTTTTCTCCATTGTATATCCTTGCCTCCTTTGTCATAGATTACTTGACTATAGGTGCGTGGGTTTATCTCTGGGCTTTCTATCTTGTTCCATTGATCTATGTTTCTGTTTTTGTGCCAGTACCATGTTGTCTTGATTACTGTAGCTTTGTAGTATAGTCTGAAGTCAGGGAGTCTGATTCCTCCCGCTCCATTTTTTTCCCTCAAGACTGCTTTGGCTATTCGGGGTCTTTGGTGTCTCCATAGAAATTTTAAGATATTTTGTTCTAGTTCTGTAAAAAATGCCATTGGTAATTTGATAGGGATTGCATTGAATCTGTAAATTGCTTTGGGTAGTATAGTCATTTTCACAATATTGATTCTTCCAATCCAAGAACATGGTATATATCTCCATCTCTTGGTATCATCTTTAATTTCTTTCATCAGTGTCTTATAGTTTTCTGTGTACAGGTCTTTTGTCTCCCTAGGTAGGTTTATTCCTAGATATTTTATTCTTTTTGTGGCAGTGGTCAGTGGGAGTGTTTCCTTAATTTCTCTTTCAGATTTTTCATCATTAGTGTATAGGAATGGAAGAGATTTCTGTGCATTTATTTTGTATCCTGCAACTTTACCAAGTTCATTGATTAGCTCTAGTAGTTTTCTGGTGGCATCTTTACGATTCTCTGTGTATAGTATCATGTCATCTGCAAACAGCGACAGTTTTACTTCTTCTTTTCCAATTTGTATTCCTTTTATTTCTTTTTCTTCTCTGATTGCTGTGGCTAGGACTTCCAAAATTATGTTGAATAATAGTGGTGAGAGTGGACATCCTTGTCTCGTTCCCAATCTTAGAGGAAATGCTTTCAGTTTTTCACCATTGAGAATGATGTTTCCTGTAGGTTTGTCATATATTGCCTTTATTATGTTGAGGTAGGTTCCCTCTATGCCCACTTTCTGGAGAGTTTTTATCATAAATGGGTGTTGAATTTTGTCAAAAGCTTTTGCTGCATCTATTGAGATGATCATATGGTTTTTCTTTCCTCAATTTGTTAATATGGTGTATCACATTGATTGATTTGCGTATACTGAAGAATCCTTGCATCCCTGGGATAAATCCCACTTGATCATGGTGTATGATCCTTTTAATGTGCTGTTGGATTCTGTTTGCTAGTATTTTGTTGAGGATTTTTGCATCTATATTCATCAGGGATATTTGTCTGTAATTTTCTTATTTGTAGTATCTTTGTCTGGTTTTGGTATCAGGGTGGCCTCATAGAATGAGTTTGGGAGTGTTCCTTCCTCTGCAATTTTTTGGAAGAGTTTGAGGAGGATGGCTGTTAGCTCTTCTCTAAATGTTTGATAGAATTCACCTGTGAAGCCATCTGGTCCTGGACTTTTGTTTGTTGGAAGATTTTTAATCACAGTTTCAATTTCATTATTTGTGATTGGTCTGTTCATATTTTCTGTTTCGTCCTGGTTCAGTCTTGGAAGGTTATACCTTTCTAAGAATTTGTGCATTTCTTCCAGGTTGTTCATTTTATTGGCATAGGGTTGCTTGTAGTAGTCTCTTAGAATGCTTTGTATTTCTGTGGTGTCTGTTGTAACTTGTCCTTTTTCATTTCTAATTTTATTGATTTGAGTCCTCTCTTTTTCTTCATGAGTCTGGCTAATGGTTTATCAATTTTGTTTATCTTCTCAAAGAACCAGCCTTTAGCTTTATTGATCTTTGCTGTTGTTTTCTTTGTTTCTATTGCATCTATTTCTGCTCTGATCTTTATGATTTCTTTCCTTCTGCTAACTTTGGGTTTTGTTTTTTCTTCTTTCTCTAGTTCCTTTAGGTGTAAGGTTAGATTGTTTATTTGAGATTTTTCTTGTTTCTTGAGGTAGGCTTGTATAGCTATAAAATTCCCTCTTAAGACTGCTTTTGCTGCATCCCATAGGTTTAGGATCGTTGTGTTTTCATTGTCATTTGTCTCTAGGTGTTTTTTGATTTCCTCTTTGATTTCTTCAGTAATCCCTTGGTTATTTAGTAACGTATTGTTTAACCTCCATGTGTTTGTGTTTTTTACGTTTTTTTCCCCGTAATTGATTTCTAATCTCATGGCATTGTGGTCAGAAAAGATGCTTGATATGATTTCAGTTTTCTTAAATTTACTGAGGCTTGATTTGTGACCCAAGATGGGATCTATCCTGGAGAATGTTCCGTGCGCACTTGAGAAGAAGGTGTAATCTGCTGTTTTGGATGGAATGTCCTATAAATATCAATTAAATCTATCTGGTCTGTTGTGTCATTTAAAGATTCTGTTTCCTTATTTATTTTCATTTTGGATGATCTATCCATTGGTGTAAGTGAGGTGTAAAAGTCACCCACTATTATTGTTTTACTGTCGATTTTCTCTTTTATAGCTGTTAGCAGTTGCCTTATGTATTGAGGTGCTCCTATGCTGGGTGCATATATATTTATAATTGTTATATCTTCTTCTTGGATTGATCCATTGATCATTATGTAGTGTCCTTCCTTGTCTCTTGTAACATTCTTTGTTTTAAAGTCTCTTTTATCTGATATGAGTATTGCTACTCCAGCTTTCTTTTGATTTCCATTTGCATGGAATATCATTTTCCATCCCCTCACTTTCAGTCCGTACGTGTCCCTAGGTCTGAAGTGGGTCTCTTGTAGACAGCATATATATGGGTCTTGTTTTTGTATCCATTCAGCAAGCCTGTGTCTGTTGGTTGGAGCATTTAATCCATTCACATTTAAGGTAATTATCGATAGGTATGTTCCTATGACCATTTTCTTAATTGTTTTGTTTTTGTTTTTGTAGGTCCTTTTCTTCCCTTGTGTTTCCCACTTAGAGAAGTTCCTTTAGCATTTGTTATAGAGCTGGTTTGGTGGTGCTGAATTCTCTTAGCTTTTGCTTGTCTGTAAAGCTTTTGATTTCTCCATCAAATCTGA
Source organism: Monodon monoceros (assembly GCF_005190385.1). Lineage (NCBI taxonomy): Eukaryota > Metazoa > Chordata > Mammalia > Artiodactyla > Monodontidae > Monodon > Monodon monoceros. Next base: position 17,705 of record NW_021699634.1, read on the forward strand.
ATGAGATCCTTGCCAGGTAGAGTAATCTTGGTTGTAGTTTCTTCCCTTTCATCACTTTAAGTATATCATGCCAGTCCCTTCTGACTTGTAGAGTTTCTGCTGAGAAGTGTGCTATTAACCTTATGGGAGTTCCCTTGTATGTTATTTGTCGTTTTTCCCTTGCTGCTTTCAATAATTTTTCTTTGTCTTTAATTTTTGCCAGTTTGATTACTATGTGTCTCGACGTGTTTCTCCTTGGGTTTATCCTGTATGGGACTCTCTGCGCTTCCT
>NW_021699635.1:0-1191 GCF_005190385.1 Monodon monoceros
TTTGAAATTTATTTTGATAATGGGATTTAGCTGATTTTCGCTGCTGCGTTTATGTCACTGTACACACGCTTGATTCTCTTATGGAGACATATATATCCATAGGTATTAAGACTCTTACTCGTCCTGTATATTCCTAGGCGCTCAATATGGGGTGTTGAGTCCATTTCGTTGACCAAGGAGTAGGTTTTTTCTATTACATATTTGGCTTATGCAATGGTATCTGTGCTAATTTCATTCCCTGGTTTTATGCAGCACCCCAACTCACCTTTATCCTTAAGCAAGCATAAGTTGGTTTTCTAAATTTGACACCCCGTTCTGTTTTGTAATTCAGTTCATGTGTAGCCACGTTTACATTCCATGAATTAGTGATATCGTATGTCTTTTTCTTTTTGAATTATATGACTTTGAATGATCATACGTAACTCCTCTGGAGTTGTTATAAGTGGCCATATTTCATTGATTTCCAGGCTGAGTAATATTCCACTCTACCTAAGTAACACATCTCTATCCATTTTTTCCCTCCAGAGTCATATAAGTTATATCCTATTCGAGGATCTTTTAAACAGAGAGGAGGTAGACATTGGGGTGCCTGTATCCTCTCGATTTTTGTTTTTTGCAAGATATACGTCCATGAGTGCAAGTGCCCTGTGCTCTGTAGCTCATTTTTTAGATGCTTTAGTAAACACAATGCACTTCTCCAGAGTGACCGTTGGCAATATACATTTCCACTATAAGCCTCACAGGGCCCCCTTTTCTCCTTGCCCTGTCCTGCATTTCTGGTGTTTGCACTTTATGAGGACGGCTCTTCTGACTGATGCGAAGTGATGTTTTGTAGTATTGATTTCCAGTGCCCACCTGTTTGGTTGGCTAAAAAAGTGTATGCCCTTTTCTTGAATATATACAGAAAAAGACGCATACACCCTTTTTGGCCAACCGCAATGTTGGCAATGTTCAGCCCCTTTTCTTGTGCTTAATGGCGAGTCCTTTCTACCTCTTCCAATCCCTTTCCTGCCATTCTCCGTTGCTTACAAGTCCTTTTCTCTGACTTTCCTCAAGACATTTTTCAGTGATAGATATTTTCAACTCTCTAGTTTCGTGAATTTTAGTGCCCCTGAGTTCCATTTTTCAACTTGTGTTTATGGGTACTGGCCACAAAGCAGCGGGATTTCCTCAAGCCCTATTCTGTTTCCA
>NW_021699636.1:0-3854 GCF_005190385.1 Monodon monoceros
AGGTCTATTATCTATGAATTCCTTGGTTGTTTATATAGATTATAAGGGCTCAGAAAGTAGTTTCCAGGGATCGGGTAAATTTTTACTTAGTGTAGATCCTAAAAATGGGTTAGGAGCATCTTGCTCTACTCATGTAAATGTGTTACAACTGGTAATATGTGTGTATGTTAGAGAATATTTGGCAAAAGATAAGTAGATAATGCAGTAAATTATTTGAGAAAAAAAATTGTTTTTGAGTGTTGGTAAATGACTCTTCAGAAACCTCTGACTTAGAGCAAGCAATAATGAATGCGTCTACAGAAAAGTGACATTTGTAACTGTGCATAAGTATCAGAAATTAGAGTGACCATTCATGTGGTATAGAAATTCAGATCAAATAAATGTTTTTTACAAAATAAAAGTTTAAAAGCATTATTTGTTTTCTGGTGTTGTCATTACATGAGAGTTACATCATTTCACAATGGGAAGGAGTTCTTGATAGTAGTTCCAAAGAACTTAGAATAATCCCTTCTCCTTAACGTTTTGTTTTTAAATACAAGGGTGTCAATAATAAAGGTAGGAGGGCAAATTTAAAAACTTACTATACTCATATAAGAAGACTGAAAGCCGACCCACTTTTACAAAGATTAATCCTATTAACTCATATATTCAGAAATTGATTTTTAATGGTGATTTCTGTTTGAGATAAAGGATATCAAAGGAGAATATTTAGTTTGTGACTGTGTCTTGTATATGCACATTTTCATGCATTTTAATCAGTGAGTTGCAATAAAGGCATTTTCTAGATCATGCGTGAGGGACAGACGAAGTGGCATTGTGTACATTTCTTCATTTTTACAACCGTGTTTTTTTTTTTAATTATTTATTATCTCTTATAAGGATGTTGTTTTATTAGCCATTACATCCCCAAGCTGATAGGTTGTTCCTTGAACTGTAAATTTACCAGAAAATGCTTGTTGACTCAATTAACATACTTAGAGAACATGTTGCTTGCATTTTGTCTCTTCTTGGAAACTTATGACTTGTGGATTTTAATTTGGTCAAAATTGTGATTTCTGGCTCCCACATTCACCAGCAGGGTAATTTTGAACAAGAAATCCTGATAGAATGGTTGTGACATTTAAATGAAATAATGAAAGTAGAAAAGCTTAATTAACTACCCTTTGTTAAGTCAATCACTGGCTGGTACTATTACTGATTGATTTTTCAGACCAATTAGGACACACTGCCTGGAGTTATAAACTGAATGAAACTCCAGATGTCCAAGCTATTTGGAAGAAACTAACACCACAACAAAACTGATTTTCTTATATACAGAAGGAAAACTGTTGGAGAGGTGGATGACTCTTGGTTAGGAAATCTTTATAGGAATTTAAAAACTGATTTTGACTGGAATATTCTTTTCTCCCACAGAGACGATTTCCTTCAGTAAAGAAATAAGCAATCACAATATCTAGCTGTTTGACAATGTGAGAAGTTTGACGTGTAGACATGACCATCAAGATGTATCTTTGAATTCTGAAGGATCTAAATGTTTTTTTGGTATGGTCCACTGTATTGTGAAAGAATTATTATTTTTTTACTTTAAGTATAGGTGATTTACAATGTCACTGTTAGTTTCAGGTGTACAGCAAAGTGATTCAGCCATATATATATATACATATATATATATATAATGTATTATTTTTCATATTCTTTTCCCTTATAGGTTATTACAAAATATTCGGTATGGTTCCGCGTGCTATAAGGACCTAAATATCTTAATTATGAAACATCATAAAACATCACTGATGTGCTCCCCGAGGAGCGGCGGAGAGGCGCAGGAGGAGAAAGGCGGGGAAGAGGAGGGGAGTCGCCGCTTCCCAAACACTCTCCGGGCGGCTGTGCGCGACGCCCGCCGCCGGGAGTCCGGACCCGGTTGCCTGCGGCCCCTTCCTTCCCGCGCCTGCAGCCCGGGAGCAAAGTTGCCGAGAAACAACCGGCCGAGGGCTCAGCGGGGCGGCGCTCTGGCCTCTGCGCGCGCCGCTTGGGGGAGGCGGCGGCGCGGCCCGAGGGGAGGCAGCAGCAGTTGGAGGGCTTGGCCGAACGCAGTAGACGTAGCCTCGGCGCGACGGGAACGGCGGCCGAAGCGACCCGACTTCGCGGCGCCCGCACCTGAGCCGGTCCTCAGACGGCAGCCGCGGTGCCCGAGTGCTTCCCCGGGGGCCCCGGGCGGCGGCCCGAGTCCCGGAGAGGAGGGGGCGGTCCTGCGCGCGGAAGAGCGGGAGGCTGGTGCCCTCCACCCCCGCATCCTACCTTCTCACCGAACTCTCTAAAAATAACTCCGGCCCGCTGAGGCCGGGAGGAGCCGCAGCCGCAGTTCCCGAGAGCAGCCGGGGAGGCGTGTGGAGCCAGGGTCCGGAGGGAGCCTTCCTGGCCGCGCGGAGCGAAGTTGGCGGAGGAAGCAGGAGCTCCCGGCCGCCGGCCGCCGCGCGACCCTCGCCCCGCCGACCCCCTGCCGCTGAAGTTTGGCTGGTTGGGCCGAGGCGGGCGGGCGGAGCGCGCAGGCCGGAGGCGGCGGCCGAGGGCGCACAGACATCCTGGCACGGGCCGCGGGGGCAGATGGTGTCCTATGTGGATAACAGCTTCCACCGGGCGGTGATGAAGAACCCAGCTGAGAGGACCCCCCCAGTTGCTGACTGGATAATGACGCATTCTCGTCAGCACTGGGATGGTGACTACGGGGGATCCTGCTGCCAGCCGTCTTCAGAAAAATAAGCCCTCCTGATCCTTGGGACCATCAGACACTTAGGATCTAACGCTTGAAAAAGTTGCTTCGCATGTTAGGTATTGGATGCCATTTGTTCAAATCCAAATGCTCTCCTCTGCCGCTGTTATTGTTTAATGAGGGGAGAAGAGAATAAACTAGACTCTTCCACTGGCTGCCTTGGGACAAGGCGCAGGAATGGCACCTGGTACCGTTATTTATTTTTTTCTGATGGAGCCGTCACATCTGGGGATCGTAGATAGATTGCACATATTCATCAAACGTGTGGAAGATGGATAATAATTTTACAAGGAAAATTCATTTCACAGTGTCTCCAGAAAGTTCCTATTCTAAAGGGTTGCTTTATCAAAAACAAGGAATATCCTGCTTTGGTCGTGTTGCACTGCCTTTCATGTGCCTTCTGCGTCTGTTCGTTTTACAGTTGTCAATCAGTAAGTCTTCTGCGTCTGAAAATGCACGTTCCAGGGCTTCCCTGGTGGTGCAGTGGTTGGGAATCCGCCTGCCAGTGAAGGGGACACGGGTTCGGTCCCTGGTCCGGGAAGATCCCACATGCCACGGAGCAACTAAGCCCGTGCACCACAACTACTGAGCCTGCGCTCTAGAGCCCGCAAGCCACAACTACTGAGCCCACGTGCCACAACTACTGAAGCCTGCGCACCTAGAGCCTGTGCTCCGCAAAGTGAAGCCACCACAGTGAGAAGTCCGTGCACCACAACAAAGAGTAGCCCCCGCTCGCCACAACTAGAGAAAGCCCGCGCCCAGCAACAAAGACCCAACGTAGCCAAAAATAAAGAATAAAATAAATAAATAAAAGAAAATGCACGTTCCCACTCACAGTGTGATGGAAAAGCAAATTTCAGTGAAATGTTTCAATGCCTTTCAGTGTTTGAAGTTCCTAGTGAAATCACACATGCTGAGAACGTTAGAACCTAGCAAGGTGGGTCAGAAATGTCAAAGGCCTTTAGTGGAAATTAGACAGCGGGGAAGTGGTGTCTTTGGTTGGTTGATTAGAATAGTAATGACTCGAATGTGTGTGTGGGGGGGGTCACCAAACAAGACTTGAAGAGACAAAACCTACACTGTGTCA
>NW_021699637.1:0-1942 GCF_005190385.1 Monodon monoceros
GGAAAGGGGAGAGGAGGGGGAAGGGGAGAGGAGGGGGAAGGGGAGAGGAGGGAGAAGGGGAAAGGGGAGGGAAGGGGAAGGGGAGGGGAGGGGAGGGAAGGGGAAGGGGAGGGGAGGGGAGGGGAGGGGGAAGGGGAGGGGGGGAGAGGGGAAGGGAGGGGAGCGGGAGCAGGCAGCCCGATTGTTTACGCCTATCCTTCAACTCGCCACTTCCCCGTGGCTGTTGGCAGCGTCTCAGGGCACAGACTTATCCGTGGACCCCATCCCACAGCCTTCCCTCGCCACCTGCTCCAAAGGGTGGTCCCGAATAATGACTCAAAGCTGCCTGCCACACCTTGTTCTTTTTTCCTATCCTAAGGAGACTCAAAACACACAGAAACCCAAAAGACTGTTAAAAAAAGAAAAGAAAAAAAAAGCAACCCTTCTGGCAGGGAGTTTCCGCTTCCCCTGTCACATCAACTCCAAAGGCACCGTGTGCGTGGAAAGGCTTTTGGCTGACGTCTTCTCCATGCTGGGTCGGGAGGGAGAAATTATCCCAATTTTGCAGAAATAAAGAGCTAAGCATCCTGCCAAAAGCCAACCGGTAGCAGGCCCACAGCAGCCCAGGGAGGCCCGGCGCCACAGTATCCGGGCTCACGGGACTCAATCACTCGGCTCCACCTGAAAACACGGAGATACCAGGAGATGCCCTGGCCCTGTGCTGCCCCGCCCAGGGCTCTTAGGAGCCGTCCCGGAGTCGGTGGGAACTCAAATCCACCAAAGAGGGGAAAGGATTTCCGTCCGGCGCAGTTCAGTCAAGTTCCCGAGCAAGAACAATGGTCTCTCACTCCGTTCGGGAGAGCTGACACCCAGGTTAAGAAACTGATTCACTAATCACAAATATTAGTTATCTGACCACTGCCAGGACTCTGTGGCAGCCACATCCTGCCGGTTTAGTGCGGAGCCACTGCCAAACCTCGGTCCTCTCCCCCACCTTCCGGGGCCCGTGAAGTTTTCAGTTCCTATCGGGCTGCAGCTGGGGGAGGGGACCCGGGCCGCCCCGGCCGAGTAAAGTTCCACCACCAGGTCCACAAAGAGACTGCAGGGAGGCGTGGCCAGGCCGGAAATTCTGACAAAAAGTTTTGGCCCTCCGGTCCTAGAAGCAACTACTTCCTGGTCCCTCCTAGTCGTGGGGGTGTCCCTTGCTGCCTGGGGTCCCCCCCCGAGGGCCGAGCTGGGGCCTTCGACCGCGGTGGGGCGGGGGTAGGCCTGCCAGGCGCCCCCCGTGCCCGCACCCGAGGCGCTCTGCCGCCAGGCACAGGAGACGCTATTCTGGAGCAAAGTCCCCCGGCGTGTAGCTCGGAGGGCAGGGCCTCTCCTCCGCACTCCCCCCAGCACGCGCACCCCAGCGCCCCGAGGCCCGCGCTCTGCGCCCAGAGGCCGGCCCCAACGCCCAGGCCCAGGCCTGCTCGGACAGGGGGCCAGAGGGGACCCCAGCCCCCAAGGACCAGTCGGGTGCTCGCCGCGGCCCCCGACCCCGACCCCTCCGGGGAGACCCTCCAGGGCCCTGGCCGACCCCTAGCGCCATGGGGCCCGGCTGCACGGCGGCCCCGAGCCGGGCCTCCCACCTTGACCCGCTGGCCCTGGATCTCCAGCGTCTTCATGGTGAAGTCCACGCCGATGGTGCTGCCCTGGCGCTCGGAGAAGACGCCTGTCTTGAAGCGCTGCACCACGCACGTCTTGCCCACGCTCGCGTCGCCCACCAGCACCAGCTTGAACAGGAAATCGTACTGCTCGTCCGGGTCCCCCGGGCCCGGCCCCGCCATGGCCGCGGGAGCCCAAGGGCCGGCGCTCCGAACGCTGGGGCGGCCTGGGCTCGCGCAAGCCGCGGGCCGCCTGGCGACGTGGAAGCGCCGCAACACCTGGGGAAGGGGCGCCACCGCCCGCCGGGCGCCCCGCCCCG
>NW_021699638.1:0-2068 GCF_005190385.1 Monodon monoceros
ACTAAAATCTGAGTTCACTTCTGGCTCTGCCCCTAAATCCTGATGAGTCCTATAGCTGGAAAGGCTTTTGGATATTATACTACGAATTAGTTATAACATTTACTCTGTTTGTTTAGGAAAAACTGGAGGAGTGCCTAAAGCAGTTAAAGGAGGAAAGAGTAATAAGACTTAAGGCTGATAAATGAGTCAATGAAGTAAACAATTTCTTATACTTTTGGGAGTGTTTTGGTTTTATTTCGATTTGATTTTAATCCATATACACATAGTTTGTAAACTTTAAAACTGTAATATGTTGCAAATTGGTTGTATCATACGGACTTTTGCATTTACTGGTATTTAGTGATCATATGATCTATATTCCAGAAAGCATGTTTTTAAAAATATGAAAATCTCGTTGTGTGTGTGTGTGTGTGTGTGTGTGTGTGTGTGCGCACGCGTGCACGTGCTTTATGACATTAGCTTATGATCTGTTCATGATTCTTTGATTCAAGAAAGCACTTTTTGTGCATATACTATATATACAGTAGCATAAAAGACATGATGAGACTCTCCTGGCAATGAATTAGGAAAGTGAATCATTTAAATAAATTTAAGATATTGGAAAACTTCTAAGAATGCAATGAAAGATAAAAATATATACTATAAGAGTTACATTAGGTAATGTGCATGAAAGCAGGGCATAATCTAAAAAGTTCTAAATATACTTTATCAGAGGTTGAGCATAGGGAGGAATTTTTCAAAGTGCATATCCACTGGATTGGCGGACACTCATTCAACAAATGGTGAGCACCTGCTTATATAAGGCAAAAGGGGCATCATGAACATAACAGCCTTTCTGAGAAATACTGGAGTTGAGCTTATAGGGGGTTTTAAGTGCATAGGTGATGAGCGGAAGGGGAAGAGTGCACGGGAGTGAATATTTTGAAGTAGCCAAAGAAAACATTGGTGATCGTACATTTAAGGGTTGGGTATGATTTAGGACTTTTAAACGTAAGCATTAGATATTTTGTTCACTAAAGTTAATTCTTAACATTCAGCAGAGTTGTAATGTTTTGTTCAGGTCAGATTCTATAATTCACTTTCTAATTTAAGGGAAACTTAAAGCAGGTAATTTTCTGATGTGGAATGAGGCTCCATTATGAATTGAACCAGTTAGAAATGTGATCTTTTGTGAAAGATCATTAATAAAACGATAACTTTGGTTTATTTATATACCACCTAAGCGTTATATAGGAAACTTTGTTGGGTGCCTGGGGGTTTTGGTTATTATGTGATAATGGTCTCTGTCTTTACTGGTGGAGAGTTAGGTTAATTACAGATTAATTACATTTTGAGTGTTTTAGTTTTGTTCCTTGAAACTAGGCAAGACTACTTTTGATGACAATGAGAAAAAAATCATGTCAGACATTTTCCGTCTTCTTTTATAGCTGGAACATGAAAATGCCCAGTTAAGAAATGTAAATTTCTCTTTGTCTGAAGCCCTTCATGTCCACAAGCATGATCCTGGATGATGAAGGTGTTTTGGGCAGCACTGAGAATTCTTTTCAGAAGTTCCATGCTTTCTTGGATCTCCTTAAAGATGCTGGGTTAGTTCATTTCTCTTCATGGCGTTCTTCTCTTTGCGACTATAATGGTAGTTTGCTGAGGAACTGGAGCAATTTTCATCACTTACGTGGCCGTATTTAGCCAAATTTAGTGTAATTATAGGTAATATAGTTGACGTTTTAAAAGGAGGAATTAAATTTTTTAAGAAATGCAAATAGGGGAGCCTGCTTTGGTAGAGTGGGGAGCCCATTATAAAAGAGTAACCTGTAGACAGAGTAATTAGTAGGTACAGTTTTTTGTAAAGACTAAATTGAAAGCAGTTTTCATTGAAAATATTCGGGAATGGATAAGAATTTTCCTATCTTCCATTTACTTTGCTTGTTTGATAAGTTTGAATTAAAGTTATTTTTGTCTTAGACATAAAAATTATTATTAATCTGCAGGGAAGATATAGGTCAGTGGTTCTCAACCGTGAGCAATTTTGCTGAAAGAGGGAAGTGGAGATTGATAGTTGATGGAGTGG
>NW_021699639.1:0-3599 GCF_005190385.1 Monodon monoceros
AAAAGTTGAATTTGGAAGAGATTACAAAAACCTTTAAATCAAAAGAAAAAAATTAATGTTACCTTTATTTAAGCACGCCCCAATAAAGAAACTATGGAAAGAGCTTTAAGAAAACAATTTTGACACCTTAACTGTGTAGAAGATCATGTAGACTGAATTCAAGCTTCATGTAAGTAATATGACCATAATAAGGAAAATATGTCCTATTGCAATTTGGTCTATAAATATTCTGCCCATGTCATTGGCAAAGATTATTGACAAAATTCTTCTGGGAAACATATGGTTTACTGAGTTATAACAATGTTAATACCACCTGTGTCCCTAATTAGAACGTTTCAATTTAGTTAATCCTTAAATATCAAAGTCATGCTCATTACTTGTTACCAGGGCTAAGTTAATCACATAATAATGAGTAATATCAAGATGTCAAAATCACTAGAACTTCTGAGGCTAACTGCATATAAAAAGGATCAAATAAATATACTTATCATGGTCCGCTAAAGCACAATTAAGTACATATTTCTATTTTTCCCCATAGTATATTGCCAGTTCCAGGCCCAATGCCTACAACCCTCTGGGCACATAGCAGGCATTTAAAACTTAATGCATAAATAAATGACTGAATGTAGTATGAGGTTCCACCTATACAAGAAGCAATAAAGTCAGAGGATCAGTGAAGTGGACAGATGAAATTACAGAATATACTGATGAGATGATTCATATTTCAAAAACAAGAAGCGATTTTTTTTTTTTACCCCTGCTCCTAGGTTTTCTGTAATTTGGTGGGAAAAAGCAAATCCAGTGAATCTAGTATACAGACTGAAAGCAATGAGTGACCCCTATGGAGCTGAGTAATGCCTAGGTCTATTTCACTTTAGTTATACTAGTATTTTCCAACCCTGCACATATGAGAATCACCTAGAGAGAAGTAGAAATGAAAACCCCAATACCAGTGCTTCATTTCTAAACAATTTGGTTATTTATTTTGGGGTGTGTCACATGCATGAGTATTTTTAGAAGCACCTCATCTCAGATCATTTGGAAGTATAGCTTGGGTGAGAAATAAAATTTAGCCAGTTGAAGGAAATTAGAATTTCTAACCAGATGTGGGGAATAGCGTGAAGAAAAAAATACAAACATGAAGCATTACAATATAAGTATTGCAGCATCATGGTGGTGGAGAAAAGTGGAGAGTTCCCAGAGATGAAGCTGAGAAAGAAGAGCACAGAGGAATTTGTTTTAAATATTTAGAGGCTAGGCTTTTACTGTAGACACCAGAAAGGAATATAAGGATTTCCGTTAAAAGAATGGCAGAGTTATTAGGCTGAACTTTCTCATAGATGTTGTGGCTGCATTTGGTAAGTTAGTACCTCACTTGGGATTTTTATAATACTATAAATAAGAGACAATATTACCTGAATTCAGAATAAGGATAAAGACAGTGAGAAATGAATAAAACTATATATGTATGTGTACATATTTTTATTAAGTTAAATTGGTAAATTCAACTTAATTTATCTGGAGAGACTAGTTTCTAATTTGAATGAGTGAGCATATAATATTATAATTAACTGAGTATTCCTACTAATATTAATGGTAATTTACTGATGTCAAGTTTCAGAGGCTATAAATGTTTGAGCTTCAGTCTTTATAAATCTGAAATGCAGGTTGTTAACCATTATCTTATTTACTTTTAAAAATTATCTCCTTTTGTCAGAGAAAGGGGGGATAATATATTGATAGAAGGACATGGAAATGCCAAGTGTATTAGTTTTCTATTGCTGCACAGCAAATTAACTTAAACAGTGGCTTAAACAAATCTATTACCTCACACTAACCCATGAACAACAGGGGTTTGAACGGAGCTGGTCCACTTATATGCTGATGTTTTTCAATAGTAAATACTGCAGTACTACACAATCCCTGGTTGATTAAATCTGCTAATACAGAACTGTAGCTAGGGAGGAATCACATATATGGAGGGTCCACACTAAGTTAAACGTGGATTTAATTTAGAGTGGACCCTCTTTGCACCTCACTAACTCCTGCATTGTTCAAGTGCATTGTTAAGTGGTTTAGAAGTCTAGGCCCAAGTGGCTGGATTGGGTCTCATATGTCCCCAAATTAAGGTGTACCCAGCTGAGCTCTTACCTGAAGGGTCTGAGGAAGAATCAGATTACAAGCTCATTCCTCCTGCTGATTTAATTCTGTTTCTTGTGACTGTAGTTCTTAGGTACCTGTCTCATTGCTATCGGTGAGAGCTTCTCTATCCTCAGATGCTGCCTGTACTCCTTTTCATGTGTCATCCCCATATTCAAAGGCAGCAATATGTACCAAGTCCATCTCGTGTTTCAAATCTCTTTAAGTTCTGCGGTTGCTACTGCATCTGACTTCCTTTTCTGCTACAAGCCAGAGAAAAGTCTCTGCTTTTATGGGCTCATGTTATTAGACCAGACCAACCCAGTTAATCTGTATTTTAAGATTGACTTTGGAATTTAATTATACCTGTAAAATCCCTTCACAGCAGTACCTAGATTAGTGTTTAACTGAATAACCAAGGGATAGGAATCTTGGAAGTGGTGGGGGCCATTTATTAAATTATGCCTATAAGATACAATTATACACACAAGTATACACAGAGTTAAGATTCATTAGCTTTTAGTCAGTGATATAAACTTCTGGAGTAAGTAACTTTGTACAAGATGACTATTCAGATGGTCAAAAGAGATAGAATTGTGCCAGCCCAAAGAACACTAATTGCAGGTGTAGCAACAGAGTTAACAAAGAGTCTAAATAAAGATAGTTGATCAAGGAGGGCATGTTTATTTTCATCCTGGAAGCTAAGGTGGAGAGCACTTTTTGAAGGTTAGATCAATTTCTTATGTCAAATGCTGAAAAAAGACTAAATAAGAATTCACAAGCAAATGCTGGATTTGGTCATTAATTATTCCAGTGATAGCTGAGTAATAGACATAATGAAATTCAGAAGCTGAACATTAGGAGGTCAAGAATATAGATTTGATAGGATTTGAAGTGGACTAATTTTTGAGAAACTTAAATAAGATGGGGAAGCCTTAAAGCAGTATTTAGATTCAATCCTGATTCTAATTCCAAGTGAGGGCCCGATAATATACTTGATATGTCTCCCTTTTGAAATAAAAGGTTTCTTAAGAAGTCAAAAGAATCTGCCCATCTACCCACTCACCTATTCACTCATCCACTCCCTATCTACCCTTTAGCCATGCATGCATCAAGCTCTAAGAAATAGAGATAGATTCTTTTATTTCATTAAATATTTTAAAAATACAGTGACTGGTACTGAATTATGAGAATTCTTCATAATTTATAATGGTAAATGATGGATCTAATCTAAATAAGATTTTAAACAATTTTTTTATGCAGATAGACTTTGTAAAATTAAAATGATACTTTCTAGAAGCACTAGGAGGGGAGCTGAAGGCGGCTATTTCTCACCAATGGTGTAAAGGGTACAGGAGAAAAGTTATCTTTCATACCGTGCTTCCATGTCACTCTTTTATAAAAATGTTTACGTGCATTATTTCTATAAGTTGGAAAATAATCCACAAAGGGTAAAGTTG
>NW_021699640.1:0-554 GCF_005190385.1 Monodon monoceros
CCCGTACCATAAAACGTACGCTCACCTTAACTCTTCTTGTACCCTAAACCTGTGCCCTAAACCGTCCACGTCCCCTAACCCTAACCCTAACCTCTACCCTAACTCTAACCCTTACCCGAAGCCTTACACTAACCAGTCCCCTAATCCGAACCGGTACGCTAACACTAACCCGTGCCCTAACACGTATGCTCCCCCTAAACCATTGTTGTACCCTAACTTGTACCCTAAACCGTCATTGTCCCCTAACCCAAACCCTAAACCTAACCCTAACCCTTACCCGATGCCTTACCCTAACCCTTCCCCTAATTCTAACCCGTACGCTAACACTAACCCATAACCTAACACGTACGCTCACCCTAAACCGTTGTCGTACCCTAACCTCTACCCTAAACCGTCCCCTTTCCCCTAACCCTAACCCTAACCCTTACCCGAAGTCTTACCCTAACCGTCACCTAATCCTAAACCGTACACTAACACTAACCCATAGCCTAACACGTACGCTCAACCTAAACAGTTGTCGTACCTTAACCTGTACCCTAAACCGTCCCCTTCCC
>NW_021699640.1:654-1068 GCF_005190385.1 Monodon monoceros
CCCGTACCATAAAACGTACGCTCACCTTAACTCTTCTTGTACCCTAAACCTGTGCCCTAAACCGTCCACGTCCCCTAACCCTAACCCTAACCTCTACCCTAACTCTAACCCTTACCCGAAGCCTTACACTAACCAGTCCCCTAATCCGAACCGGTACGCTAACACTAACCCGTGCCCTAACACGTATGCTCCCCCTAAACCATTGTTGTACCCTAACTTGTACCCTAAACCGTCATTGTCCCCTAACCCAAACCCTAAACCTAACCCTAACCCTTACCCGATGCCTTACCCTAACCCTTCCCCTAATTCTAACCCGTACGCTAACACTAACCCATAACCTAACACGTACGCTCACCCTAAACCGTTGTCGTACCCTAACCTCTACCCTAAACCGTCCCCTTTCCCCTAACCCTA
>NW_021699641.1:0-32904 GCF_005190385.1 Monodon monoceros
GCTATGTGCTATGAGAGAAGAGAGCATATAATGCTATAAAATGCTCTGGCGATTTGTAGGTAGGGCACCTAACCCAGGTGGGAGTTAGAAGGTGTAAGGGAAGACTTTCCAGAGGATATGGCACCTGATCTGTGTTCTGAAGGATTAGTTAAAATATCAATAGCTACTATTGAGCACTTACCATGTATTAGGCATCCTGTTAAGTGGTTTAAACATATTGTCTCATTTAATCCCCGCAAGGATGCTTAGAATAGATTTTATCATGCACTTTTTACAGGAGGGGAAACTGCAACAAGGCTACGCTGTTGGTAAACAGCAAAGCCAGGAATGAACCCAAGCCTGCCTGACTCTGAAGCTGGGGTTCTTGGCTGATTTTGCCACACTGTTTCCCATGGAGCTAGAGCAAAGAAGGGAGGAGAGTAGTTTTTTTGAGCCAACAGGGACCAATGTGTCCAAAGGCACAGAGGCTTGACATATATTTGATCATTCAGTAAGTCACTTGCTAGATGTCAGTCTCCATGCTGGAAGCTGAGGATAAACAGGCAAGACAGGGTCCAATGATCAAGGATTTTTGTTTTTTTTTTTTAATAAGGAGGAGGGGGAAAGGATGGTGAAAGGGAAGGGGAGGGGAAGAGGAGGGAAAGGGTGAGGGAGAGGAAGAAGGAGAAGAGAAGGAGAATTTATCTATTATTATTATTTTTTAATTTATTTTTTGCTGTGTTGGTCTTCGTTGCTGCACGCAGGCTTTCTCTAGTTGCGGCGATCGGGGGCTACTCTTCATTGTGGTGTGCGGGCTTCTCACTGCAGTGGCTTCTCTTGTTGCAGAGCACGGCTCTAGGCTCTCAGGCTTCAGTAGTTGTGGCACACAGGCTCAGTAGTTGTGGCGCACGGGCTCTAGAGCGCAGGCTCAGTAGTTGTGGTACACGGGCTTAGTTGCTCCACGGCATGTGGGATCTTCCTGGACCAGGGATTGAACCCGTATCCCCCGCACTGGCAGGCGGATTCTTAACCACTGTGCTACCAGGGAAGTCCGATCAAGGGTTTCATGGACAAGAAAATAGCTGATTTCTCATCACTCTTTTCCTAAGTTCAATATATATTTCTATGAAAGAATAAATGAAATACATTCTTCTAGGAGCTAGGAACAGAATTTTGAATAAGACAATAACCTTGATCTTAAAGACTTGCAGCCTTTGAGATCACAAATAATTACATTACAGGTGCAACACCAGATTTAAGAACAAGGCTTAGTGGAGAGTACACAGTGGGGGTGATTAACTTGGCCAGAGCAGGTGAGAGAAGGTTTCACAGAGGAGATAATAAACTGGCTTGATGGGTAAATGCAAATAATGAGGAAGGGAGAAGGAGGCCTCCTTCCAAGGCAGGCAGAGACAGTTCAACATATGCAAAGGTACAGAGAGAAACAGGGAAATTACAAGCTGTTTAGTACTGCTGGAGCACGGGGTATATTGGGAGAATGGGGAGACTAGACTGGAGAAGTGAGGAGCACCTAATAGACCTTGCTGAGAAATTTGATTTTTACCCTGTGTGCAATTAGGAGCAGCAAAAGGTTTTAAGTGAGAGTGGAATGCACTATGATACGTTACATATATAAATCTGTGAGAGGGTGGGGAGGAGGGGTTAGAAGTGGAAGTGACCAGAGGCAGAAAGACCATAACAGTGACAGTGGGAGCAGAGAATGGGATGGTTTCAGGAGAGATATTTAGGAAGCAGATCATATAGAAACTGGTGATGGTTGTAATGGAGAGTGAACAGGTGGGTTATCCAAGCGTGCTTCCAACCTTTCTGGTTTGCCAACATTTGCAGAAAATGGCCAGAAATGTTGGGGCCAGAAGTGATCATCTTTCTCATTAATTTCTCTCCTCCTCGATGTCCTACAGCAAAGGTGCTGTTTCCTTTCCTGGCATACTATGGTTATTCCATTGCTAACCCTCTAACAGGATTTATATTGTTGAAAGTTATTAGTTATAGTAAGGCAGACTTAAGAGTTCTAGTCCTGCCCTCTAAGACTTTTTTCCCTTTGTTTTAAAATTATTAATTTTGAAAACAATACAATAACAACAATGGAAGTAAAAGAAAAAAGTGTGGGGACTTCCCTGGTGGTGCAGTGGTTAAGAATCCACCTGCCAATGCAGGGGACACGGGTCGAGCCCTGGTCGGGAAGTTCCCACATGCCGTGGAGCAACGAAGCCCGTGTGCCACAACTACTGAAGCCCACGTGCCTAGAGCCTGTGCTCCACAACAAGAGAAGCCACCGCAATGAGAAGCCCACGCACCTCAACGAAGAGTAGCCCCCGCTCGCCACAACTAGAGAAAGCCCGTGTGCAGCAACGAAGACCCAATGCAGCCAAAAATAAATAAATAAAATAAAATAAAATAAAAAGAATCCGCCTGCCAATGCAGGTGACACGGATTCAAGCCCTGGTCCGGGAAGATCCCACATGCCACGGAGCAACTAAGCCCATGCACTACAACTACTGAGCCTGTGCTCTAGAGCCCACGAGCCACAACTACTGAGCCCACATGCAGCAACTACTGAAGCCCGCATGCCTAAAACCCATGCTCCACAACAAGAGAAGCCACCACAATGAGAAGCCCACGCACTGCAACAAAGAGTAGCCCCCGCTCGCTGCAACTAGAGAAAGCCTGCGCGCAGCAATGAAGACCCAACGCAGCCAAAAATAAATAAATATTTTTTAAAAAAGGAAGTGTGAGCAAAGTGAAAAGGATATGGATTTATATGAATGTATGCAAGAGCACATGAGAATAGAAGAGTCCTTTGGCCAGAGTGGAGGACTTCAGTGAGTGGAAAGGGATGGAAGTGACGAATGGAGGGAGTGGCAGGGTGGTGGCGGATTTCAATCCCATGAAACAGTCAGAACTAAGGATTTCTCAAGGGGGCCTCAACTATAAACAGAGCCTGAAACAGAATACTTGCTTAGGGTAGAGGTGCTTCTAGCGAGCCAAACGTTCAATTCAAGCATAAACTAAGGAAAAAGGATCTGCACCTGGGTGCCCCAGGGAGGAAATAGGAAGACTGTCAAGTCCCAGGACGTCTCTGATCCCCAAGACAGGGGTATCTGAGAGCAGCTACTCTAGGGTTTTGAAACTAAACCAGCCTCCAGGGTGTGGGATTTTTTTTTTACTACCCATTATTTCCTGCTTCAGCTCCATATGGAACTACTTAGTGAAAGATATTCCACTGCTAGACAAAAACACTTACAAGCAGAGGCTTGGGCTTGAGTTCAGCCTGAAGGGTAAGTGTCCAGGGACAACTGAGGCTGAGTGGGCAGGGATTTTATAAGACAGTTGAATGCGGAGGAGCTGGAAGGAGACCTGAGAGGTATCCTGACCCAGCCTCCAACTATCCCTCAGTTTCCTCCTCTATAAAATGGCAGAACTGGTCTAGTCTAGAATAACTCTATGAATCCTTTCGGCACAACCGTTCTATTATTTCTTTCCATCACCTTTTCCACAACTGAATAAACAGATTCCTCATCTGGTGCTTGAGAACTAATGTATAACAGGCATCAGAGGAAACTGAGGCACAAAGAGAAAGAAGCAAGACAGAGAGGTGAAGATCTGTTTCAAGTCACCCATCAAATCAAAAGCAACATCTCCTTGTTCTCTTCACATCCCACTTTGTATTATGGTGTCAATTTATTTAGGGCAGGGGTTTGATCTCTACTGCAGCACATAATTCAATTCAGTGTTCAGGTATGTCATCTTTCTGTCACACAAAGAAAAAAAGACCTATCAACTGCTATCTGAGGCTGGTTTGGAATCTAAACGTTGGCCTTATGCTCAGCCTCTGAGCCAGTAGCTGGTTTTCAGAGACCGAGTTACTGGATGCTGAATTCAAACCTCAGGGTTTCCTAAACGGAATTTTGCTTTAACAAATGCTGAGAATGGAAAATCAGATCCTTTCCTTCAAGAATCTGCACATAAAATTTGCAACCCAATCCCTGCATTAAACATAGCCTGGACAGGTTACCCAACCACAATACATGGGCTATTTTAATTCAATATGTTTCTCCTTTGGAATTCAGAAATGGCTTTGTCTCGGTTCTTCTGAGATATTCTGAATGCTTAATTCCTAGCACAGAAATAATTGGTGCTGATACTACTTTTTAAATCTTGGTGGTTTTTTTAAACTGCAACAACAAAAAAAGGTACGGGTTAGCTAAATATTATATAACTAGTATTCGTAATACTATACTAGTATACAACTGTATATGTGATTGGGCTGGCCAAAAAGTTCGTTCAAGTTTTTGGAAGATGTTACAGAAAAACTCGAACGAACGTTTTGGCCAACCCAATATAACTAGTATAATTTTTATGCATTAACTTGGGGTAGGGAGTAGTAGTTTCAACACCAAAAATATTTAATTTCTAAATTTAGAAATTCAAAGAAGAAGTGATCAACACTGCAAGCTCTCTCTTCTGAACCTGTTCCCCAAGAGGCCCGGCATCAGGATTCTGATACCCATCTCCACCTAAGCCACTCAAATAAAGAGATTAGTGGTATGAGAACAAGCACATGAGTAGCAGGGAGCAGGATGGCATCTTGAATCAAAGAGAAGAGTCTGTTCTACTTCCACCAGTGAACAAAATTATATCATTTTGCTCTGTAAGCATGGGCCCACAGAACACTAGGCAACTATGCTACTCCAAAAAGTGACAAGAATTATTGAAATTATCATCGTTTACTGTTATAATTAATACACACTTACGTATACTCTACATGTGTGTGTATCATCATGCTATTTCAAACTAACAGTAAATTTAAACATGCATACAACCACTTATAAGCAAACTACATACTTAAGACCATGTACCAAATTACATCATCATTCAGTCACCCTCAAGTAACAAACAAGATCTCTCACATACACTTCCTCGCACAAACTGATTCTCTTCTACCTGGGTTCTCCCCCACAGCCATAGTGGCCCTCACACCTTCTTCCCATATGGCCTGGAAACAGTGTTACGACCGCATACACGCACTCACAGTTTTATCAGCGGCACATTGTGAGATAGCCCTCTGTGGTCTCAGCTCGGCTGAGGGTCACAGGACATACAGTATTAATATATTCAGATAACTATGTGGTCACACCTCTGCTTCTCATATTGTGAGCTTCTCAGTGTCCCAGGAGAAGGTGCACAGCACATATTCATACACATGGTACCATATCCAATCATTCATCTTTCATTGTTTGACACTGCAGACTCTTACAGTAGTTTGTTGACTGTATAGCAAAACAACACTGGCTGAGCATCTGCCGGCGCATGCTGCACTCAGCATCCCCTAGCATCAACTATGGTTTTGCCCAGTGTTTTCTTGGTGTCAAATACTTTCATATTCATATAGCATCTCAGTTATAGTATTTAGAGCTGTTACGTGTGTAAAGAGAAGGGAGAGCAGAAAGCAAGGGGAAGGATGGATGTCTCAGATTAACAATCATGATGTTACAGACTCTGAGCTCCTAGAGGGCAGGGTTTGGTCTTGTTCACCATTCTCTCCCTAGTGCCTGGAACAGTGCTTGGCTCATGGTAGGCACTCAAACATACGTGTTGAATAAACTGATGAACACAAAGGATTCTTCATACAGTGACCTGGACAATTACTCGGCATCCTTCACATGCAGACTATGATATGCATAGTGTCATGCCTACCCAGTCTCAATGACATGTAAATCTCATACACGGTCACAGAATGTCACCCCATACTAAACATCAGTTTCCTGGGTCACACGGTCAACACATGTGTGGCTACAGTGTCACTCTTCTCTCCATTTCACTCTTGCAATGTCGTTGTGTCTCTGTGACACAGAGCCTGGAGGCCCACACAGCTTGACCCAGCACCTTGGGCGGCCCTACTCCTCCTCGGAGTCGCTGCTCCACACTTTTCCCCAGTGTATCAACTTGGCGGTGTGATGTTGGATTGGGGTGCCACTGTGTGTGTGTGAGGGACAGAGTCAGAGGTCCTACACAGTGTGACACAGTGTCTTGAGGTCCCACACAGGATGACGGTGTATCTGGGGAGTCACACTGGGCCATGGTATCGCAGTCTCACGGTGAGACACCGCGTGTGAGGTCCCGGCAGGGTGACGATGAACCTAAGAGTTACCCCCCCCCCCCCCCCCCCCCCCCCCCCCCCCCCCCCCCCGCCGTGGCACAGTGTCTTGGCCTCGTCCTCTGACTCGGTCTTCCCTACTCAGACCCCACCCCCGTGCCCTCACCTGGTGAGATCCCGCAGCCGCGCCTCCTCCCCGCGCAGGTAGCGCCGCAGCAGTCCCAGCAGCCGGCGCTCGGGCGCCAGGGCGCGCGCCACACTGGTCAGCGCCGAGAACGTGTCCCCGCGCGCCGCGACCCCGGCCAGGTCCCCTGCCTGGAGCGCCAGCACCGCCAGCAGCGCTGCCAGCCGCACAGCGGGGCCCATCGCCGGCGCTGGCGCGCGTCCTCTCAGGCCTTGCAGCCCGGCCCTGCGCCCGACGCTCCGCCCTGGCCCGCCCCCGGCTCCTCCTCGCTCTGACCCCTCCCCTCGCTCTCCACCTCCCACCTTCTTGCCCCCTAGTTCCCTAGACTGCGTGTGGACTGCCTGCAACCTCAGTGTCCGCCCGCCCTCCACTAAATCACAGCCCTGGGAAAACATTTCCACTGTGTCTATTTCACACTTGGGGAAATTGAGGCAGCGGGTGTGGTGAGGCATGAATTCACCAGTCTATGGCTGTACAACGCCATCCAAAAATATTCACCCCTCTGGATCAAGGGGTGGAAATGCAGAAACATCACTGGATTCTGATGGAGAAATCGGGAGAGTAAATGTCATGGTATGGTAACAGCGGTGCGGGTAAAGAGCTGTGACAGACCAGAGGGGAAGAAAACACTTCACACAGGACTTGACGTCTGAACCATCTTGAAGGATGAGTAGAATTTTGACCGGAGGTAGAGGGTGAAGGCCATTAGTGTCAGCGCATGACAAATCTAGGACCTATACAACCAAAAACTCTGGGGTCCTGGGTCACTGCTCTACATGACATACCTATGATCACTGAAGCAAACAAAAATATTATTATTGTATCCTACTACTTATTCTTTCCCCCTCTTTCCCAGGCAATGTTATTCACTCATTCATTCATTTAACAAATATTTAGCACCTGTTCCACTGTGCTGAGGACAAAGAGAAATAGCAGATCCAACCCTAGACTCACAAGGGGAGACAGAGATGTAAACAAATAACCACAAAGTGCTGTCAGGGTAACCGAGGGTTGTGCAGTGAGCAAGGGCAACTCTGAGGAGGGAGCCCATCCCCATGCATAGACGGTGGAGAGGGCTTCACAGAGCGGGCAACGTGTGCAGGTCCAAAAGGATAAAAAGGAATTGCCTGGAAGATGTCGGGCAAGGGAGGGATGGGCTTTCCTGGAGAAGGTACTATGTATGCCAAGGTTCGGAGATGGAAAATAGTTTGAGTTGCAGAAATGATGAAAAGTTCCTTGTGGTTGGGCCTGTCAGACTGTGAAGTGTTTTTGCATGTCATACGAAGAAATTTAGCCTGTTATGAAAATCCAATGGAAGTTTTTTTTTAATTGAAAAAAAATTATTTATACAGCTGCATCGGGTCTCAGTTGCGGCACACGGGATCTTCGTTGAGGCATGCAGATCTTTCGTTGCGGCGCGCGGGCTTCTCTCTAGTTGTGGCGTGTGGGTTTTTCTCTCTCTAGTTGTGGCACACGCAGGCTCCAGGGC
Source organism: Monodon monoceros (assembly GCF_005190385.1). Taxonomy (NCBI): domain Eukaryota; kingdom Metazoa; phylum Chordata; class Mammalia; order Artiodactyla; family Monodontidae; genus Monodon; species Monodon monoceros. The sequence continues at coordinate 7,771 of NW_021699641.1, forward strand.
ATGTGGGCTCTGTAGTTGTGGTGCCTGGGGTCGAGAGCGCATGGGCTCTGTAGTTTGCAGCACACAGGCTCTCTAGTTGAGGCACACGAGCTCAGTAGTGTGGCGCACAGGCTTAGTTGCCAGGGATCAAACCCATGTCCCCTGCATTGGAAGGTGGATTCTTTACCACTGGACCACCAGGGAAGTCCCCCAGTGGAAGTTCTTAAGGTGGTGTTAATAACCATCCAGTGACTGAGCAAGGTGAGGGAATAAAGGCCCAGCCATTTAGGCCCAACATGAGACAGCTCTGAGAGGCAATACTAGCTCTAGCTCTCCTGCCACATTAATCAACGCTTTGTCAAGCCTCTTTGACCTCTTCCTCTGCCCTTTCCTGCTTCCTGTCTCTTTCACAGATGTTGATCCCTAACAAATATCTTGCACTTCAAACTTCATCTCAGCATCTGCTTCTGGAGAACCCGATCTGTAACACCAATGCAATCAACATACACAGCTGGTAAGTGTAGAGCAGGAAGCTGAACCCAGGTGGTGTGGATCCAGGGGCCATATTCTTAACTGCTACCAGAGGCAGATTTACCACGAAGCCTTTGAAGCTTAAGCCTCAAGGCCCCTAACTTGCACAAACCCTTACCAACACCCTCAGGATTGAGGGGTGGCAGAACCTAACAATATGTTCACATGGTTATATGTATTTGTAAAATTTGCAAAATAAAGCTATTTTAATGACAATTTTCTCTTTCCACTCTGACTTCCTCTCCATTACACTTCCCCTTATTGTGCGCATGTTGGAATGGCCAAGGGTCTGTATTTACAACTGAGTAGTCATCTTAGCCTGCTTTCTGCCCATAGAAGGTTGAGGGTTGTAGTATGAAGAATAATGGCCCCCCAAAGATGCCCATGTCCTAATTCCCACAGCCTGTGACTATGTTGCCTCACATAGCAAAGGGAATTTTGCAGGTGTGATTAAGGATCCTGAGATGCCCCATTTATTTACTTATTCACTTATTTTACATCAGTATGGGCTCATGAATTTTACTGAATGAATTATAATTCATTACTTTGCTTATTTTGAATCTCATATTGCCCTAGAGTTGGTCAATGGTAGCCTCTTCAATCTGCCTCCTGTGTCCTTTTGATATGTCCCCTTCATTCCTTGAGCACTTCCATAATTTGTTACTTCCAAGGTATTCCAAATCGCCATGTACTTTCCCTGCTCCTGTCCTGGAATCAAGCATTTCCCCATGAGCCCTGTTTCCTTGTATTCAGAAACTAAGATCTGGGTGCTAAGTATGCTCATTGCAACTGTAGTGTCTCTGCTCTCAGGTCCTTTCAGCAGACAGAACTACGTAATTATATATAAATCTGTTAAACTTTTCTTAAGTATTTTTTCTTTTAAAAAATGAGATATAATTTACAAACTATAAAATCCACATTTTTAAAGTGTACGATTCATTCATTTTTACTATGTTCACAAGGTTGTGCAACCATCACCACTAATATTTTCTTGCACCCCCCCAAAAAAAAAACCCTATGCCCATTAGCTGCCACTCTCCATCCCCCTCCCATGTGACAACCACCAATCTATTTTCCATCTATATGGATTTACCTATTATGGGCAATTCATATAAATGGTTTCACTTTTGATACTATAATAAATGGAATTTTCTTAATTTCATTTTTAGATTGTTCATTGTTAGTATATAGAAATTCAGTTGATTTTTGTATGTTGATCTTGTGTCCTGTAACCTTACTGAAATTGCTTATTATGTCTAATCGTGTTTTTTGTTTATTCCTTATAATGTTATATATAGAAGATTAAAACATTGGAAAATGGAGAGAGTTTACTTCCTCCATTTGAATTTGGATGTTTTTTCTTTCTTTTTTTTTTTCCTAATTTACTTTGCTAGAACTTCCAGTGTAATATTGAAGTGACAAGAGAGGATATCATTGTCCTGTTCCAGATCCTGGGTGGAAAGCTTTCAGTCTTTCACCATTAAGTATGATGTTAGCTGTGCGTTCATCAATGCTTTAACTAGGTTGAGGAAGATCTCTTCTGTTCCTAATTTTTTAAGTGTTTTTATCTGTCAAGTACATTTTCTGCATCTATTGAGATGATCATGTGGTTTTTATCCTTTTTTGTCTTAATATTATGTGTTATAATGATTGATTTTTAATATTTATTTACTTATTTATTTGGTTGCATTGGGTCTTAGTAGCGTCAGGCGGGCTCCTTAGTTGTGGCAGGCAGGCTCCTTAGTTGTGGCAAGTGAACTCTTAGTTGCGGCATGCATGTGGGATCTAGTTCCTGGATCAGGGATCGAACCCAGGCCCCCTGCATTGGGAGTGTGGAGTCTTAGCCACTGCACTGCCAGGGAAGTCCCATAATGATTGATTTTTCTTTGTTAAACCAACCTTGGATTCTGGGTTAAATCTTGTTCATGTGTTGCTGGGTTCACCTTGCTATTTGTGCTTCACTGAACTTCTTGGTTTATGTTTTTTCAAATCTGGGAAATATTCATATATTATTTCTTCAAATATTTCTTTTTGAAAATCTTCTGGAATTCTGATGAGATAAATTAGGTACTGGCTCACAGATCAATAAGGCTCTGTTCACTTTTTTTGTTGTTATTTTTATTTTATTTTTGAATTTTTAAAACATCTTTATTGGAGTATAATTGCTTTACAATGCTGTGTTAGTTTCTGCTTTACAACAAAGTGAATCAGTTATACATATACATATGTTCCCATATCTCTTCCCTCTTGCATCTCCCTCCCTCTCATCCTCCCTATCCCACCCCTCTAGGGGGTCACAAAGCACGGAGCTGATCTCCCTGTGCTATGCAGCTGCTTCCCACTAGCTATCTATTTTACATTTGGTAGTGTATATATGTCCATGCCACTCTCTCACTTTGTCCCAGCTTCCCCTTCCCCTTCCCTGTGTCCTCAAGTCCATTCTCTACATCTACGTCTTTATTCCTGTTCTGCCCCTAGGTTCTTCAGAACCATTTTTTTTTTTTTTGAGATCCCATATATATGTGTTAGCATACAGTATTTGTTTTTCTCTTTCTGACTTAACTTCACTCTATATGATAGACTCTAGGTCCATCCACCTCATTACAAATAGTTCAATTTCATTTCTTTTTATGGCTGAGTAATATTCCATTGTATATATGTGCCACATCTTCTTTAACCACTCATCTGTCGATGGACACTTAGGTTGCTTCCATGTCCTGGCTATTGTAAATAGAGCTGCAATGAACATTGTGGTACATGACTCTTTTTGAATTATGGTTTTCTCAGGGTATACGCCGAGCAGTGGGATTGCTGGGTCGTATGGTAGTTCTAGTTTTAGTTTTTTAAGGAACCTCCATACTGTTCTTCCTAGTGGCTGTATCGATTTACATTCCCACCAACAGTGCAAGAGGGTTCCCTTTTCTCCACACCCTATCCAGGATTTATTGTTTGTAGATCTTTTTATGATGGCCATTCTGACTGGTGTGAGGTGGTACCTCACTGAAGTTTTGATTTGCATTTCTCTAATGATTAGTGATGTTGGGCATCCTTTCATGTGTTTGTTGGCAATCTGTATATCTTCTTTGGAGAAATGTCTATTTAGGTCTTCTGCCCATTTTTGGATTGGGTTGTTTGATTTTTTTGATATTGAGCTGCATGTAAATTTTGGAGATTAATTTGTCAGTTGCTTCATTTGCAAATATTTTCTCCCATTCTGAGGGTTGTCTTTTGGTCTTGTTTATGGTTTCCTTTGCTGTGCAAAAGGTTTTAAGTTTCATTAGGTCCCATGTGTTTACTTTTGTTTTTATTTCCATTTCTCTAGGAGGTGGGTCAAAAAGGATCTTGCTGTGATTTATGTCATAGGGTGTCCTGCCTATGTTTTCCTCTAAGAGTTTTATAGTGTCTGGCCTTACATTTAGGTCTTTAATCCATTTTGAGTTTATTTTTGTGTATGGTGTTAGGGAGTGTTCTAATTTCATTCTTTTACATGTAGTTGTCCAGTTTTCCCAGCACCACTTATTGAAGAGGCTGTCTTTTCTCCATTGTATATTCTTGCCTCCTTTATCAAAGATGAGGTGACCATATGTGCGTGGGTTTATCTCTGGGCTTTCTATCCTGTTCCATTGATCTATATTTCTGTTTTTGTGCCAGTACCATACTGTCTTGATGACTGTAGCTTTGTAGTATAGTCTGGGAGCCTGATTCCTCCAGCTCTGTTTTTCTTTCTCAAGATTGTTTTGTCTATTCAGGGTCTTTTGTGTCTCCATACAAATTGTGAAATTTTTTGTTCTAGTTCTGTGGAAAATGCCATTGGTAGCTTGATAGGGATTGCACTGAATCTGTAGATTGATTTGTGTAGTATAGTCATTTTCACAATATTGATTCTTCCAATCCAAGAACTTGGTATATCTCTCCATCTGTTGGTATCATCTTTAATTTATTTCATCAGTGTCTTATAGTTTTCTGCATACAGGTCTTTTGTCTCCCTAGGTAGGTTTATTCCTAGGTATTTTATTCTTTTTGTTGCAGTGGTAAATGGGAGTATTTCCTTAATTTCTCTGTCAGATTTTTCATCCTTAGTGTATAGTAATGCAAGAGATTTCTGTGCATTAATTTCATATCCTGCAACTTTACCAAATTCACTGATTAGCTCTAGTAGTTTTCTGGTAGCATCTTTAGGATTCCCTATGTATAGTATCATGTCATCTGCAAACAGTGACAACTTTACTTCTTCTTTTCCGATCTGGATTCCTTTTATTTCTTTTTCTTCTCTGATTGCTGTGGCTAAAAATTCAAAAACTATGTTGAATAACAGTGGTGAGAGTGGACAACCTTGTCTCATTCCTGATCTTAGAGGAAATAGTTTCAGTTGTTCACCCCTGAGAACGATGTTGGCTGTGGGCATTTTTTTTTTAATCTTTTTTTCTCTCTGTTGTTCAGATTAGATAATTTTAATGAATTTATCTTCAAGTTCACTGACTCTTTCCTCTGTCATGTCTATTCTGCTATTGAGTTCATCAGTGAGTTTTTTAGTTTGGTTATTATACTTTCATTAGATTTCTCTTTATCTCTCTTCTTTCTTGATACTTTCTACCTTTCCATTCACTTCAAGAGTATTCACCCTTACTTCTTGGAGCATTTTATAACAATCTTCAACAATTTCAACATTTGCATCATCTTTTCCTTGACATTTGTTGATTGCCTTTTCTCATACTAATTGAGATTTTCCTGATTCTTTGTATGCTGAGTAGGATTAAATACTGGACTTTTTGAATGTTATGTTTTAAATGTCTAGATCTTGTTTAAATCTTATGGATAATAGTAATATTTTTCGTTTTAGCATACAGCTCATCCAGTTTGAGTCAGAAGTACTGACCTGCCTCTGTGGTTGTGGTTCTAATGTCAGTTCAGTTTTCAAAGCTTTTGCAATGCTATTCAGATCTGTCCCAGTTGTATGCCACCCAATGGCCAGTCCTAGATCTGGACAGTGGTCTATTGTATACCTCAGTACTCAGGTGTATGGTATGCTATTTAGCATCAGATCCATGCCTGCACAGTTCAGGGGTGAGGTCAAAAATTATGGGGTTGCTCTCCTGAACTCCTCCCTCTCTGTGATTTCTCTGATACTTTCCAGTCTTCTGAACCCACTTTTCAGTCCTTTGGCCAAAAACCTGGGGGTTCAGTTACTCTTCTCTGCTGTGTCCTTTTCATGATTGCATGTATCTAGGGCCAAGTGGCAGGAGGATAGAGGTAGAAAAAAAAATCAATGGGGGTTTTCCCTACTACTGGGATTGTTGAAAGCAAAAATTACAGCATTATTTGATACGGTTTCAGTGTATGTAGATGTAATACGTAAGATAAATTGAAGTTTTAGGTGGCCATAGGCACTCACTGCCACCACTGCCATTGTGGCCACCACTGCGGGATTGCCTGGAGGGAGGGGTGCAGGAGGACAGAGAACAAAAGACAAAAAAGGTTGGATGTTACCCCCCCACCCCCAAACCTCAATGTGAGAGTCCTCTTTCCCTCTTCTTGAGCCAGAGTTAGAGGGCTTCCCCTGTAGCTTTCTCAGTACTCAACCCGGAGCCCACTTACAGGTTTAAGGCTGCTGAGGATCAAAAAGAGGAAACTCACTGCCAGTTCAGTGGTGCTTCAAATTCTGGTCTTTCCCCTCAATCTAACTGCTATCATTTATTTGCAGAGTCCTCAATTGCCTGTTCCATGGATTCTGTCCAGGTTTTATAGATGCATTCAGGGGCAAGACATCATCCCACAACCAGAATTTCCTACACTTTTATATTGTGTTTTAATTCTGCATCAGAGAGGAATTTTTGAAGTCACTCTAAGTAACAACAGAGTTCCAAGTTCAGCCAAAACCAAACTAAATTTTAACTAAATTATGCTACAAGTACAAATAATTGTGTGACAATAGAATAGATATTTTCCAAGAAAGCTAAGTTTGTGAGGCTCAACTTATGTTCCTGTTTGGTACTCAGCAAGGTTTTCTTGTTTGTTTATTTTTTGACCTGTGTTATTAGACAATTTCTATTTCTGAATGTTAAAAACTAAAAAATGCATGTTAGCTTTGAAGAAATGTTACTATTAGGTTTTTTAGTGCAAAAATAGAAAATTGAAGTAGAAATAAAAGGGTCAAGGAAAAGATCACGATTTTCAAATAAATATCAAGGCAGAGGAGAGAAAGGCTTTTCCATAAATAATCAACAGCAGCAGCTTCATGTCATGCCCCTCTTCCCTGCTCACTCCACACCAGCCACACTGGCCTTTGGCCTTTTCATTTCTTGCTCCTGCCAAGCTCTTTCCTGATTCATGAGTAATTTCTGACTCACCCCTACTCACCCTTTGAGTCATTTCCTCAAGGATCTTTTATTTGTCTGCAGATTTGGTTCAAATCCCTATAATATTCAAAACACCCCCTATATTTTCCTTTGGTAGGATTTATTACATTTATAATTCCTTATTTCTATAATTCATGTCAATCTGCTCTACCAGATCATAAGTTTCATATAGGCTGGACTGAGCTTAGCAGAGTGCCAGGCAATAGTAGGTACTCATTTAAAGAGAATAAATAGAGCAAAAGGAACATTCAAAATAATCCCACTCATCAATCTCTTTATTGAGGGTCCTCTATGTGCCAGTCCTCTGCCAAGTCTTTTCTAATATTTATTTCCTTTATTCTCACAATAAGCCTATAAAGTATGTATTGTTGTTTTGCATTTTATGGTTGGGAAAACTATAGCTCATTGAAGTTAGTGATTCAACAGCAAGATGGTAAAGCCTGAAATTGAAACCAGCTCTCGGCTGAGTACACTTTCCACTGCATCATTACTTGGCGTTGCTCATCACCAGCTCCTGGCTCAGCCTCCTTCCAATACCCAAGAAGAGTTTCTGGGATACTCACTTCTCACTTCTCAGTTTTATTCTCCTCTGTATTATGAAAGGATTAAACAAATGGATTGATGTTTCTAAAACTGTGGTCCACAGTACACCTGCATCAGAATTATAGGGGGAAGAGTGGATGTGCTTATGAAAAATTCAGTGTCCATAGCCCTACCAGACTCACTGAATCAAAATGTAGGGGACGAGGAACCAAAGTCCAAGAATCTGCATTTTTAACTGGCTCTTGAGGAGATGCTTATGCATATTTAATTTAATTGGTGATTTCCAAAGTTCCCTCCAGCTTTGACAGTCTTTTCTTCTAAGACATTAAATTTGGAGGGCATGCCTTTGTATCTCTATCATCTTTTACAGAGCTGTGAACTCAATATATACTATTTCTAGTGAATGAATACATTTGAATTTGGAAGACAGATTCTTAAGTATTTACCAGCTGTGATTCCTTGGGAAAATTACTTCACCTCTTGACTGTTAGAGTTATCATCTTTTAAGATGGAATTAATAATAACAGCCCCTATCCTGGCTTCCAACAGTTGGTGTGGGAGATAAATTAAATCATGTTTTTGAAAGCTCTTGTGATTCCAAGTTGAGGAACCACTACAGGTATAAAATGGACACCAACACGTGTTACTTCAGTCCTCAAACTCACAGATGGCTCAGTTACAGCTCTTTCAAATGCAAAGAATAGGTAGTTTATTAAAACATAAAACAGCAATCACCACCTTTGAAAATCATATTTCCTTGGAAAGACTCTAGCTTTTTTTTAGAAACCTGAGGCATTCCTATCGCGCCCCCTGGTGGAACTTAGAAGCTAACTCAAATCCACAATTCTTGTCAAACGCTGTTTACTTAGCAACAATGTATATAGCCCTGTCCGGGAAGATCCCACATGCCACAGAGCAACTAAGCCCGTGCACCACAACTATTGAGCTTGTGCTCTAGAGCCTGTGAGCCACAACTACTGATCCTACGTGCCACAACTACTGAAGCCCACATGCCAGAGCCCGTGCTCCACAACAAAAGAAGCAACCACAATGAGAAGCCCCCGCACCACAACGAAGAGTAGGCCCTGCTCCCCGCAACTAGAGAAAACCCGCACACAGCAGCAAAGACCCAAAACAGCCACACACACACAAAAAAAGTGGAGTCAATTTCCCCTCCCCTTGAATCTGGGAAGGCCTTATTCTGTTCTTTAGCCAATAAAATGCAACAAAAGGGACAGTGTGCCAGTTTTGAGCACAAGGACACTTGCATGCTTTGGCCCTCTCTTTGGGAACCTTGCACGGGCACCCATGTGAGCAAGCCTGGGCTCGCCTGCGGGAACATGGGAGCTACGTGAGGCAGAGCTCGGCCGACACAGCCGAGGCCGTCCTGAACTAGCCAGCACCCAGGCGACTTGGCAGCTGACCTCCACCTATACGTGAACCCAGCTAAGACCAGAAGAACCAGCCTACTGACCTCAGTCCAAATTGCCAAACTGCAAAACTGTGATATATAAATACTTGCTGTTTTAAGCCACTAAGTTGTGTATAGTTTGTTTTGCAGTAAAAGTTGTTACAGAAATTGGTGTCTGAAATGCTACCTTTAACAAAAACCCCCAAATTCACGGCATTGGCTTTGGGATCAGGGATGGGTGGAGATTGGAAAAATGGCAAGCAAACAGTGAAGTCTCGGAAAATGGTGAGGAAATTGTGACCGGAGGCTGGAAAAATGGTAGTGTCTTACAGTGGCAAAACAATTGGCAGAACTCTTGCCTATGGTAACTTGGAAGGTGGAGGATAAATACTCAAAAATTTTTGGTTTGACTCAGGAGATTTCTAAGCAGAATGTTGAAAGTGTCAGTTGGGTTCTTCCAGCTGGGTATTATAACTTTATAACAGGAAGAGAGGTATGAGCTAAAGAAAGGACTGGCCTGCTTGAAACATGAATTTAGAGAGAATAGAGAGGGGCAGGACTTACTATGTTAAAAAATAAAACTTTCTTCATCTTGAGGCTCTCTAGCCAGCAAAGAATTTTTACAAGGAACTATAGCCTGGAGATGTGAATCACATCAATGTGTGGCTGTAACACACTTTATAAAGACCTTTGAGAGAATTAAAGTGATGTCTAGTAGACTTCTAGACAAAAAGACTTCTTGGAATCTTAAGAGCAATATCCACAGATATCTAATTCCAAAATAGCACTGACAAAATTGAGAGAGATGTCTCAAAAACGATTGTGAAACAAACAAACAAAACGATTGTGTATGTGTCATTTGGAGTATGGAATAGACTATAATCAGATACATAGAAAACCCACAAAATTTTTAAATGAGTCACACATGTGAAAGTGCCACCAGCCAGGACTAAAAGGGACTGAAATAATTCAAATTGCCACTCAGCTGCCAATATGAGCCACTTTGTCAGAAGTAGCCAAGGAAGGTGATAGACAAAGGATAGTTCAGAGAGCAGAGCAAAGAAGCAGAGATCAATAGACTAGGGGACTACTCCCAGGGAGTAGAATTTGGCCTGAGCAAGGAATTTCCCTCTCCCGGGATAGGGGACCTGACAACCTTCATCTACCTGGAGTCCAAGATTGCTCTGTTTAAGGATGTCTATGTACCTTTCATGTTTCTCCTTCTTGAATGGAAATGTCTATTGATGTTATCCTGTCTGCCTCATTGCATACTACGTGTTTGGGAGGCAAATAACTTATCTTTTAAATTCATAGATATCAAGGTCAGAAAGAACAACATTTATCAAGTCATTTACAAACCTGATATAGATGATAAGATCCTAGACTTTGAGCCTGATGACATAATTGCAAGAGACTTTTGGGGGTTCTGGAATGGAGGTAAGCACATTTTGCCTGTGGGAGGAATGTGAATAATTAGAGAGTATATGTACTGTGGTAGATTATAAAAACGGTCACAATCCTTCAGTCCTCCCTGAATCCATACCCTTTGAGTTGTGACACTGCAGTTCCTCTCATCGAAAGATGGAGACTATTTCTCCATCCCTTAAATCTGAAGTGGCCTTGTGACATTTTTGGCCAATGGAATGAAGCAGAGGCATGCTTAAGGCTCAAGATGCCTCAAAACCATGTTTCAGTTCTTTTTCTTGAAATCCTGTCCTGCCGCCCACGTGAACAGACCTGACCTAGCCTGCTGGAAGACAAGAGACCACGTGGAGCAGAGAGGAGCCATCCCCGCAGAGGCCATCCAGCTCCCAGACAACTTGGCAGCTGACTTCAACCCATGAAATGAACCTAGACAAGACCAAAAGAACAACTCAGCTGAGCTCAGCACAGATTCTTGATTTGCAGAATTGTGAGCTATATAAATACTGGTTTAAACCACCAAGTCCTTTGGGGGTGTAGTTTATTATTCAGCAAAACTAACCAATTGAAAGACATCTAACCAATATAGGAGTCAAGGCAGGGAATTGGATTGGGTAGGGGTTTTATAGGAAAGGAAAATATATGAGACAAATGAGAAGGAGTATTGACATTTATTGTTCTAGGTGGTGGGTAAATGGGTGTTTGCTGTTATCTTTCTAATTTTATTTATTTTAAAGACTTTATCATGCAAAATTAGATTAAATTATAACTTTAAATTTAATATAAAAAGAGTAAATGTGGAAGTTCCAAAAGGCAAAGGCTCTCCTCTCCATACTGTCATTAGGTGATCATATTCATATCCGTGGCTTTAAATATGTTGATAATTTCTAAATTTAGATCTCTAGCTTAGACCTCTCTTCTGAGCTCCAGACTCATATTTCCAATTGCCTATTTGTCATCTACACTTGGATGTCTCTCGGGTGTCTCAAACATAGCATGTTCAAAATTGGTCATTTCACCTTTCTGTCTGTGATAGCCTGTCTCCAAGATGGCCCTCATGATCCCCACCTCCTGCGTAGTCCCTCACAAACTGTATCAGGATTGATCTGTATGACCACAGAATTTTGCAGAAATGACAGTGTGTGACTTCCGAGGCTAAGTCATAAAAGACACTGTGGCTTGTGCCTTGCTCTCTCTTTGGATCACTCACTCTGGAGGACCCTCAAGTAACCCTATGGAGAGGCCCATGTGGTGAGGCGCTGAGGCTTCCTGCCATGTGAGTGAACTATCTGCGAAGCTGATCCTCCAGCCCCAGCTGATCCTAAACCACGCATGACAGCAACCGCAGCTGACATCTTGATTGCAATCTCACTGAGACACGGAGCCAGAACCACCAGTTAAGCAGCACCCATACTCCTATTCCACAGGAAAGTTCAGGGCTTCCAAGCTCACACATGTGCCTCTCCATAGGGCTGCTCATGACATGGCAGCTGGCTTCGCCCAGAGCAAATGATCCAAGAAAGAGTACCAAGATGTAAGATAAAGAGGCTTTTATAACCTAATCTTGGAAGTAGGATGCCATTACTTCTGCCAGGCAGGGATTATTGGGGGCCCTCTTGGAGACTGGCTTTCATATTGCTCAAGGTCTCATAGCTAGTAACTGATAGAAAGGGGTTTTTTGAAACTCGGCGCTCTGAAATTAGAATGTGTGTTCTTTACTACAAGGTAAAGAAGAAAAAGGGGGAGTTTTATAGATACTGTACAACAAGACTCCACAATAACTGAATTCAGTTGACAACTACAGCTGGATCTCAAATCCTGGCTGGGCTAGAGTTATTGGAAGTGAAGGCGAGGCTCAGTGGGTAAACAACAAGACAGCCCCAACTCTGGAAACTGGAAAGTAGAGAATGGGGTCCCAGGGTTCCCAGTTTTCTACTGAGCCAATCTCCCCACATAAGCTGACTGAATGCATGTCAACTAACCAGGCAAGTTCCAGAATCCTTGCTGCCATTCCTAAGTCCCAAACAGCCTTAGAACCAGGAATTGTTTCTAAGCCATGTCTTAGGCTGGCTTAGAAAGGCTAGATGGATCTGGATGGTACAACCAAACTTCCAGAACTTCAGGCTGGCTCCATTACCCTAGTAATCATATGACTCCATATTTTATTCAGTTTTAACTGAAAAAAAAATCCTCACCTCCATCCTGTTACGGGTTTTCATGCATTAGGAAGTAAGATTGGCAGCTCCAGGTGCTTATTTCAGTGTGGGGGAGGGGTGGGGAGGGAGAAGAAATAATGAACAACGACGCATTGAGACAGTCCATAGAGGAGAAGGAACGAGCTTACTGGCACTGGGGGTGGGGTGGGGGGTGGGTAGTCAGATGTGAGAAAAAAAGCTTAGGCCTGGACAACTTAAGTTTGAAGTGCTGTGGGACATCCAGGTAGAGATGACTTGAAAACTGTTGTGTGGCTCTGAAGCTTGGAAGGAAGTTCTGGCCTAAAAACATAGACCTGTAGTCGTCAGCTTCAGAGTGATAGTTGGAACTTCGGGCATTTCACCCAAAAAAAGTGCGTAAAATCGGAAATGCCGTTGGCTGAGATCAGAAACCTATTATCTAGCCTCCGCAGGATGCTTCTTCCTGCATTCTTTTTGCTGTCTGCTGGGTCTGCAAGGTCTGTTCTCTTTTCTCTACCTGACAAGCTCCTGCTCTTCCTTCAAGGCTCTACTCTAGTCCCAGCGATTCTTTAGAGCCCTTCCTGGATCCAGCACAGATGCCCCTCTATTCCTGCACCATTCTATGTTTACCTCTACTACTGCACTTCTATTGCATCCTAATTGTTTTTTTCTTCTTAAAGATGTGGGTTACATCTTACCAACTTTTTATTCACTGTCCTGCTCCTGGTAGGTTACTAAATATTTGTACAGAAGGAGAAAGGGACTACCAGTCAGGAGACCTGAGTATTAGTCCCAGGTTTGCCCCTGAACTGCTTTGTGACTCAAGGGATCACTTCTCTTCTCTGGACCTTAGTTTACTCCTGATTACAAGGAGGGAGGACTCCTTATGGCTGAAGACTAAGATTCAGTGAATGAATTTTTTTTTTTTATATCTTTATTGGAGTATAATTGCTTTACAATGGTGTGTTAGTTTCTGCTTTATAACGAAGTGAATCAGTTATACATATACATATGTTCCCGTATCTCCTCCCTCTTGCATCTCCCTCCCTCCCACCCTCCCTATCCCACCCCTCCAGGCGGTCACAAAGCACCGAGCTGATCTCCCTGTGCTATGCGGCTGCTTCCCACTAGCTATCTACCTTACGTGTGGTACTGTATATATGTCCATGCCTCTCTTTGTCAGAGCTTACCCTTCCCCCTCCCCATATCCTCAAGTCCATTCTCTAGTAGGTCTGTGTCTTTATTCCTGTCTTACCCCTAGGTTCTCCATGACATTTTTTTTTTCGTAAATTCCATATATATGTGTTAGCATACGGTATTTGTCTTTCTCTTTCTGACTTACTTCATTCTGTATGACAGACTCTAGGTCCATCCACCTCACTACAAATAACTCAATTTCACTGAATGAATTTTAACCAGGTCATGGGGGAGAAAGCAGCAGATTGGGAAGAAGATGAGTTGGGTTCTGCAGAAATTCACTCTGTGGACTCAAAGTGGATCTCCAACCTGACCCTCAGGCTTTCCTCACTGTAAAGAGAGATGCTTGCATTGAATTTGGGTTCCTTCCAGGGCAGAGGTTCTGATTTTGTTTCACGGGACATGGATCCCTATCCACCAGGGGAAGCATGCATATGTGGGAATGGCAAACAATTGGAAAAAACTCTGATCCAGTTACTGTTTTATTTTTTTCTGCCCTTGCTCCTTGCTCACCTGAGAATAAATCTCTTCCACCCCTGCCCCAATCCAGCTTTCCTGATTTAGCCTCAGGTTGGTTTCCACCCCACCTCTCCTGGTATTATATTAATTTTGGACACAGCTCTTTGAAAATTGTCCATGGGGTGATCAGGAAGGTGAGTAGGATCTAAAAAATAGGTCACACACCGGTCAGAATGGCCATCATCAAAAAATCTACAAACAATAAATGCTGGAGAGGGTGTGGAGAAAAGGGAACCCTCTTGCACTGTTGGTGGGAATGTTAATTGATACAGCCACTATGGAGAACAGTATGGAGGTTCCTTAAAAAACTAAGAATAAAACTACCATACGACCCAGCAATGCCACTACTGGGCATATACCCTGAGAAAACCATAATTCAAAAAGAGTCATGTAACACAATGTTCACTGCAGCTCTATTTACAATAGCCAGGACATGGAAACAACCTAAGTGTCCATCGACAGATGAATGGATAAAGATGTGGCACATATACACAATGGAATATTACTCAGCCATAAAAGGAAATGAAATTGAATTATTTGTAGTGAGGTGGATGGACCTAGAGTCTGTCATACAGAGTGAAGACACAGGCCTACTAGAGAATGGACTTGAGGATATGGGGAGGGGGAAGGGTAAGCTGGCACAAAGTGAGAGAGTGGCATGGACATATATACACTACCAAATGTAAAATAGGTAGCTAGTGGGAATCAGCCGCATAGCACAGGGAGATCAGCTCGGTGGTTTGTGACCACCTAGAGGGGTGGGATAGGGAGGGTGGGAGGGAGGGAGACGCAAGAGGGAAGAGATATGGGGATGTATGTATATGTATAAATGATTCACTTTGTTATAAAGCAGAAACTAACACACCATTGTAAAGCAATTATACTCCAATAAAGATGTTAAAAAAAAAAACAGGTAACACAAGGAACGGTTGCTAAATTATGCATATTTAGACTGAGGGGAAAAGTCTTTGAGTGACAAGGAAATGGATTTTTGTGTAACATTGAGTTTCCAAGTGCAGCCAAAGAGTAGAAGCTTCAGGAGGCAGATTTCATGAGAACACAATAAAGAACTCTCTACTGGCCTTTCTTTCAAAGGGAACAACTTGTCTTGGCAAGTTGTCACTGGAGAGGTTCAAATATATATCCTCATTTGGTAGCCATATTGCAGAAAATGATGAGATTGGATAAGATGACCTTTAAGATTCTTTCCAGTGGTGGATCCTCTCATACCTCCCCCATCCCCACCATCCTCTCTTGGAGACTTTCTGCTTAAACCCTCCTGTGACTCATTACCTGCTGACTGAAGTCCAAGCTCCGCAGCGCAGCACACAGGGCCCTCTCCCACCTCTCCACTGTCATCCCTACTCCCAGTGTCGCAAGACCGAACTACTCATGGTTCTCTGCACACTCATGCTGTCTTCTGCGCTTAAGATGTCCCCCCTCTTCCTTTGCCGAGCTTTTGCTTCTTCTCCAACGCTCCCTCTGGCACTGTAGCGGATGTTTGTCACCTTTTGTCTGCACCACAATTTCCAATTGGTCAGTTAACTTCCTCTCACTGTCTTGATGGAAGGGTAACTGCAGTGCCCTGTCTCCTGCTACCATTCAGAAGGAAGGTGAGGGGGTCAAATCTTTCCCTTATCAGGCTCTAGTTTCAGCTAGGAGGCAGGCATGTGACAAAAGTCCAGCCCGCTGGGCCTTCTCTCCAGGTACTTTGAATCCAAAGACATCAGGAAAAGATAAAGGTGATCTGGTGGCGTGAGGGCGGTGGGAACAGTGTCCCGAACAGGCTGTTCCAGCAGTAACCTGGTTGCTGTGTCCTTTTTCCTATTTCTTAGCCTTCTGCAGTGCTCTTGGTTCCTACATATTTCCAGGTCAATAAATATTTATAAAATGAATGAATGAAGCAGAGGGATAAAGGTCAAAGAATTAATTTAAGCAAATTACATGCAATACTGGACCATTTAATGATTAGAACCAGAGGTAAAGAGAGGGAAATAAACAGGAGAATGGTCACATCACTACAGGAATGAGGAAGTGCTAGTTTGGGGAAGACAGGGAGGTAGAATGGGGAATAAACATTTTTATTATAATCCCTCCTCCAAGACATCTCCATTTATATACACATGAACTCTTCTCCCTTGGGGATAACAGTTCTATTATTATTTTAGGTGGGATTAGCTTCTTGGTCCCTGTTTTAGGTGGGTCTCAGATCAATGGCCTTGCCCTTACCTTCAGAGACTGTTAAATTTAAAGAACTTGTCAAATAGCACATATCCAGTGGCAGGAGAAATCAAAGATGACTTGGAGATTTCAAACCAGGAAGATACGGGGCCAGGAAAGCAGGAAAAAAATGCTGAGCTCGAGATCTCAGGAGGACATGGGTAGAGATGACCCAGAGGCAGCAAGAAGTAGGTGTTGCCTGAATGAGATGTTGATTAATGGGTTTATAAATCTCTAAAGCTGGTGGTATCACTGCTGCATATTTCTCATCATGTGCAACTCTGTGCGTATGCAGAATCAGTGCAGAATTTAGTGCTTTTCTGCTGCAGGCAGAAACATGAGATGGGTTCATCCATTCAATAAACATTTACTGAGAACCTACTATGGTGCCATGCACTGTTCTAGGCAGTGGTAAAGTAGTGAAAAAGCTACACTCATGGAGACTATGGAGTCAGGTAATACTACTACTTAAATTTATTTGTTTTACTGTTTATGTGCTATGAACAACAATAAAATGGAAGAAGTGGGAGGGATGGGATTAGCATGGTTCCCAGAACATTCCATGCAGAAGGTGATAAAATGACCTTGTAGAATGTTACTCTCACTCATCTTACCTTTAAGCCTGATCAGAGGAAGGCAGGCAGTGGAGACCAGGACTACAGGGTCCTAACAACCCTGGAAACTAATCCCATGACCACCACTTTATCACAGCTATATAGTTACTTCTTTGAGAGATTTCCAAACCTTTAACTTTTTATTATGTTAGCTGATGCTAACATGGGCAGAAAAATTAGGTCAACTGAAGGAGAGATGGAGAAAAATAAGGTGGAAAGAACTTTAATGTTAGTCCTTTCTTCTGGGACTGCTGATGAACCAATCAAGAAATATTTACTGAGTAATGAGCTGTAATATTCATTTAGGGTCAAAGTTGCTTCTAGGGTATGCCATGTATATATATCAAGAATGTGTTCAGTTTGGATAGCCAACTTTATAAACTACACAGTATCTAAGATAATAAAAATTACACAGAAACTCATGCCTATGAAGAGACCTGTTTATTACTGATAACACTTCATTTGGCTAAAACCACACGAAAACCACGCACACAAATACTTAAATGCAAATTCTCATAGGCAGTACTTATGATACACCCTGGTGTTTTTGCAAGGAAAAACGAGAAGATGTTGACAGAAACTATTAAAACAAGGGCACAATTTTGAACTACTGCTACACAAAAAAATAAATAATTCTTAACTGCATATATTTTATCTGGCATATTCAATGATGTGTACAAAGAGTTTGTTTTAGCCTATAACACAAGGCCTCATCATATACAGATGCAACTCTTGTTTGAGTGGTTCTTGTAAGATATATGATGAATCATAACACTGAACAAAAATATACCAAACAGGATCAAATTAGTTGTGACTCACTTGGAAAGCAGCCCTAGCAGGCTCACAATGGCACTAATACTAGTGATATTAAGTCTACACAGACACTTTCTTAGCCTTCTTGGCCAACATCTTGCTTTGAGTGTAAAACACTAGGCCTTACATACAATTTCGAAATAGGAATATGCTCTTCTCTCTCCGAAGAAACAGGGTATTTAAGGGTGTGCATGCTTAATAAACTTCAGTACTGAGAATTGTTTTAAAAGCTGAATCAGAAAATGAACGTTTTCGATTGTTTCCTAAACTATTTGTTTCTTTAAAATCCCACAATTCCTATTGTCACCCATTAAGTACTCTACAACAGGTGCTACACTAGGTGGTGTGGAGATGAAAAAATAATAAACCATGATGCTTGCTCTCAGGGAGCTTATAGTCAGGTGCCCCTTCTTAGTCAAGGAATGCCAAAGAATTAAACAGAACAAACTGGCCAACACCTCTGACTATATTACAAGGTTCAGTGGTAACATAACTGTTTCAGGTCACTTGAATTTGGCATTAATACTTTCAAAAGTCAGCTTCTAAAGGGAATATCCTTGGTATGTGTTATGTTTATATTTCTCACACTAGAGTCAGTGCAGTACCCCCAGGGATATGCAGCAACTGAGGGCAGGGGGTGGGGGAGAAAACTGAGAGCCCATGTGATAAAACGGTGCCTCTTTCTGGCAGCACCAGTTTCCATGAAGACTGAAGGAATCATTTTTATACTAAAACAGTTTTATTACGGAGAATGTAAAATTCACTTACATTTTTAAGAGAGAACATGAAATTTCATGAGTGGCAGAGGCTGCTTCTGATTTTGCTCTCGGGCCCCTTCCCCTACACATTCATGTTCCTCTGCTTGAGGATTATGCTGGTGGAAAAATTTGAGAAGCAAACTTTAGATATGTCACTTTGCCCTTATCTTGGTCACTTTACTCATTCTTCTATGTTCTCTTTTTTAAGTACACAATCGTGAATTAACAAACAGATGTCTTAATGAATATAACAGTACGGTGAATATTTAAAGTAACCAATGGTAAACACTAACTTTGTTTCAAACTGGGAGTAAAATCAGGCTGTGTAAAGAGTCAGACAATGAGAGACTCTCTTCTTTCCACTTAGTCTTCTTATGGCTTAGGGTAAGATGCTTTGAGGGACAAATGTGAAAAAAGATTATCTCGGATCTTGTGCTTTGGATGCCCAAAGTACAAGGAAACCTGAAATAGAATGCTAGATCAATTGACCATTCATTTAGGTTAGTATGACTCTTTCTTCCTCAGTTTCTAGAGCAATTTCCGAAAACAAGTGAATTGTAAAAGGCCATAATAAATTAATATATAGTAGTATCCAGAAAACCAAAAAAGGTTATGCAACAGATTTAAAATTACGTGTTACAATGTCTTAAATATTCTCACAACAATAACAAAATAACCCAAAGTCCATAAACAAAAACAGCTTAGGAATAAGTTTAAAGCATTCTGAATGAATACAGTTAAGATCACTTATCAGTGAGGTAATAGGACAACAGCTTTTCACAGTAACAAAATGTGGGAGGGCACCTAGGGAAAGAGGGAGGTAGAGAGAAAAAAGCATAAAACAAATTTATCCAAGCAGAATTTGGATTTTTCAAGCATTACAAACATCAGTGGAAAACATCTAAGAGAAATACCAATAGCAGCAGTTCGTAGAACATTTCTCCATTAAACTCCAGCTAATATCTTTGTTGCATCAATTCCAGAAGCAACTTGCTTAAGAAATTGGAGGTCTATTCCCTATATAAAGATATTCCAAAGCATCCAACCTCTTAGAACCTTTTGTCTGCTGAAGTTACAACATCCAAATAACAATAATTTATATTTAAAACAAACCTCTCAACTATCCTATAATGCTATACACTCTTCAAGATGAACAAAATTGTGTTCACATCTCACTTAATTTGCAGGTTAAATTAAGCAGGTCTTTATACAATGAATAAAGACTGCACTCATGCATTTACTATTCAACATACACAAAAACTATCTTGTGAGCTACATTCTTCTAGGTATGGAGTGAAACTGAAATGTTACTTTCAGTGCTCTTTATGACATCATCTTTGTTCCAACCTGAGATTAAAAAAAAAAAAAGTATTGGAAGGAACCTTAAAAAGCCATTTAGTATACCCCTTTAATATTAAAATGTTTAATTTTATTTAAAAAAATCCTTATTCCCTATTATTCTGTCCTTGATGGAGATGGAGAACAGTTTGTCATATTATCAAACTTCCTACTTTGAGTTCTTCAATAAACGATTCAATTAATAACTCAAGAGTTATTAAACTATCTCAACAGCTCTCTCCCCTCCAGAGTTAAATGATCTTAATCCTTTGAACTTTTTCTCATGGATCTTATTTCCCAGTCTATATTTCATTCCTTTTTATTTCTGCTATATCCTCCCCTCCCCAGTTCCCATATGATCCTAAGATACAACATCCTAGCAGGAACTGAATCAGTATGAGAGGTACTTTTTCTCACCTCCTCAAAGGCCTCCTTGGTCTCTTTTTAGTGGCCACTAATAAAGGAAAACAAAAGCATCACTATCTGCTTATCATAATAACAAGTAAACACAAGTAAACAACTTGCCCACAGTCAGTTCACTCCCCACTTTTCGGGTGATAAGTTTGCCCTTCACACGAAGCATTTCCTGTGCCACCTTACTGACCTTTCTATTGTTATTTCTACTGTTTATTTCCAGTGCTTTGATCTTGCCCCATTAATTCTTTCGTTTTCCCCAAAGCTCTAGAAAATACCAGTTTTGATTTACACACTCAATGAGAATGCATTCATTTCCATGATATTATTCATAAACAAAAAGATAAACAATGTAGATCCTAAGGCTGAGACCTACCAGCCAGTACTTCTGTTTCTCTTGGTTGGCTGGGGCTACTGAATTTATTCTGTTAGGCAAGTGTACACCCACTATGTCAAGTTCTTGTTAAATATCATGCTTAGACAGACTCGAGAGCTTGGCTAGAATCATATAATTCCCTCAATCTATACACTTCAGGAACATTTGTAAAATTTTGTTAATTTTAACTTTGGATTTTAAAATTTTTGAGATAAGAATCCAAGCCTTAATGACTTTTCACCTTGATTAAGATGACTCAAGTGTTGCATTATATTAAAGCACTCAAAACTGTTCTATTTATAATAGAATGACAGTATGACACGACTTTAGTGATTATGAATGAGCTATTGTATCATTTTAGCTCAACTTTGTTCTTCAGTCACTGAAACACAGATACTAAAACCCAATATACATATTTTTCATATATATATATATATATATATATATATATATATATATGTAGCATTGTTCATACCACTTTGTAGATTATAGGCCATATCCTAAATTACAGTCTACATTCCCCAAAGCAAATAAAGCAAAAAATTCTACACATTTCGTCTTTAGTGCAAAGCCTTTGAAAACAAACTCATTCAGAAATAGTGCTCTACATTTAGCTCTATTATCTACAGTCACACAAGACTCAGCTACAAGAAAGTAAGGAAGGAACAAATTAACAATAGTGCCAATACAATAATTTGAAACTCACATCTGGATTATCTGGATTCAACCAAATGTTAGCTGATAG
The DNA here is from genome assembly GCF_005190385.1 of Monodon monoceros. Lineage (NCBI taxonomy): Eukaryota > Metazoa > Chordata > Mammalia > Artiodactyla > Monodontidae > Monodon > Monodon monoceros. The sequence continues at coordinate 29,181 of NW_021699641.1, forward strand.
CTGCAATAAACCAAACCATGACTTAATAAATATTCTAGTCAGTTCAAATTTTATATTACTATTATTATTTAGGAAATAAATTCTCTCATACTAGTTATCGCCCATAGGCAATTTGTTTAGTATAATTACGTACATCCAAGGCCTCATTATTGTTACCTCTTAACTATACCACATGTATTAAGTACTCTGTGAGCTATATAGGATAGGATACACTTTAAGAAGATTAAACAACACTTCTCTATTAACTCTTTTAGAAGATGCAGAATCAACTAAAAATGACCTTCCAAAAATTTTTTTTTCCACACTAAAAAGATAAGTAGTATTCTTGCGATCAGAAATTCTACAGAAGTCAGCAAGATGCTAGGATAAACTGGACTTTAGTTTTATTTATTTATTTATTTATTTATTTATTTATTTATGGCTGTGTTGGGTCTTTGTTGCTGCGCACAGGCTTTCTGTAGTTGTGGTGAGCGGGGGCTACTCTTCGTTGTGGTGCGTGGGCTTCTCATTGCGGTGGCTTCTCTTGTTGTGGAGCACGGGCTCTAGGCACGCGGGCTTCATTAGTTGTGGCTCGTGTGCTCTAGAGCACAGGCTCAGTAGTTGTGGCACACGGGCTTAGTTGCTCTGCGGCATGTGGGATCTTCCCGGACCAGGGCTCAAACCCGTGTCCCCTGCATTGGCAGGCGGATTCTTAGCCACTGCGCCACCAGGGAAGTCCTGGACTTTAGTTTTAAAACATGTAGTTTTAGTGTTTCATAAGATCTAAAATCTGGATGTTTTATTTCTTAGTAAAATGAGCATCACTTCATGTGATAAAGAAATAAATATACTTGTAAAAATGTAATTTAAAGGTTAGGCTTTTAAATAAATTCACAGCTCCTTTCTTAGTTTGGATATTTTTCTTTACTTAGAGGTTGTGATAACTGACACAATTCTAACATGAAGATCCTTAACTACAGTTACACTGAGCCTGCTTTTATTGAGATTTTTACCTACATTCATAACACTTTTAAATCAACAAACCTATTTGATATAGAGGGGAAGCACCTATATAGTTTGGAAGATTTTCTTTAACTGTCTGCAAATTAACTGATTAAATTATATTCAATGCAAGAACACTATTTCAATTCAAACCATGCCCTGAGAAGGCACTGAGAAATTTGACAAGAACCAAGCCACTAGGAATGTTGCCACTACTGTTTTATGTTCGGTAAATGTCAGAATTTTAAATAAATACAATAAATTTACACTGCACCAAGAGCACCTGAAACAAAGGTGCTGAAACCACATATTGTAACATCTGTTCTAAGCTAGAAATGCTAAATACCTCATTTCAAATACTCTAATTTGTAAGTTAATACCTGTGATGTAACAATGACACTTTTCCACAGTATACTGGGAACAGTGCCATTTTCTTGCCAATTCTATGGATTAATTTCCTTAACTAATTCTACAATTATATAGCATTTATCTGCCTTAAAAAAAAAGTGCTATACACAATTACAAGAATATGGAACTAAGCTTAATCACACTTTACTAAGAAAACTCATTTGTATTGTTTTGTTTCTGTTGAAGGAAGAACGACGTATTACCATAATACTTTTAATGTAATGACTTTCGTTCAAGATTATGAAAAAATTTGAATCATTTCTCTCCAGACCATTTCATTTCAAATGTATACAGTTTGTTTAGTCAGCCAACCAAAAAGAAAGAAAGTAAAAGGAAAAAGATAACTCGGCCAGATGAGACAGAGAGAGAATGCTAACTCGAGTTCAATGCATGAAGTTCTTGGTTGTTCTGTTCCATGGGCCAGTGCAAAGCAATGACGTACTGGTGAACACTACACAGAACGCCAGGTCAGTCCATTTTTCCTGGGCTCAAGAAAATTCTCAATCAAAGCTTCAATGAGTTTCTTCAATTCCTCTTCTAGTAAGGCAGTGTCACTGAGGAAAAAGGTTAAGAGTTTTGAAGTTCTTTATTTTCATAGCCTTAAAACAACTGGTAAATGAAAGAGAAATTCCCTCAGTTAAAACAAAACAAAACAAATCGAGACCAAAGGTGGGAAGAGGGGAATCACACACACAGAAAACACCATTATCACAAACTGAAATTGAACTGCATTAAAAGGAGCTCCTTGGTACATGAAACATGGATGAGTTATAGTATATCTAAAGATTTCTCCTGAATCAGATAATTTAATGGCTTAGAACACCAATATCAGGTATTAAGATAAAATGGCTTCCTGAGATGTGACTAAAAAAATGAGATGTTTATAAAATAGCAAGTATTCCCTTCAAAGTTATCACCTGAAGAGGTGCCACTGCCCAAAACATTTCTAGGAATGCCTCTTTAAAACTGCCTTCACAGTCATTTTACAAGCTACACAACAAATCAATTTTTTTTACTTTAATAATCAACCTTCATTCTTAACCAAAGATAGCATTATTCAATATGTTTTACTTCACACTCTGCTCTGAATGACTTCAGGAGGTCATTTTTTTCCCCCAAAGGAAATAAAATCTGCTCCTAAACACAAAGATTAGGGAAAGAGTAAATAATGTAACTTGGGCTCTGAAGGCAATTCCAAAAAAAATCTCCTTCCCAAATACATATTGATCAATGACACCCTTATAGGAGATACTACTTATGAAAGTTTAAAAAGTTTAAATACCCTCTGAATATATTATTAAAGTCAAGTTAATTTAGTCACAATTTATACTCCTAAAAGGATATTAATTGGCCAGATTAAGTCAAATCATGTTACATGTAGAAAATAAGAATTTGGCAATAAACAAACTACTTGTTGATCAATTCTTTATGTTCATCAAGAGTTAAAGCTCAGGGCTTCCCTGGTGGCGCAGTGGTTGAGAGTCCGCCTGCCGATTCAGGGGACGTGGGTTCGTGCCCCGGTCTGGGAAGATCCCACATGCCGCGAAGCGGCTGGGCCTGTGAGCCATGGCCGCTGAGCCTGCGTGTCCGGAGCCTGCGCTCCGCAACGGGAGAGGCCACAACAGTGAGAGGGCCGCATACCGCAAAAAAAAAAAAAAAAAAAAAAAAAGAGTTAAAGCTCAGAGAGCCTTCCCAAGAATATAAATTCACTAAAAAATTAAAATTCAGTTCCCAAATAATGCAGCCTCTTTGGAAAACAGTCTGGCAGTTCCTCAAAAAGCTAAACATAGAACTACCATATGACACAGCAATTCTACTCCTTATATATATATATGATATATACCTAAGTGAAATGAAAATATACGTCCACATAAAAACTTGAACACAAACATTTAGAGCACCATTATTCATAATAGCCAAAATGTGGAAATAACCCAAATGTCCATCCTCTGATAAACGGATAAAAAAATATGGTATATCCATACAGTGGAATATCATTGAGCCATAACAAATTTTTTAAAAAAGGAATAAAGTACTGATTCATGCTAACATGGATGAACCTTGAAAACATTATGCTAAGTAAAGATGCCAGTCACTAAGGACCACATATTGCATGATTCCATTTATATGAAATGTCCAGAAGAAGCAAACCTGTAATGACAAATAGTAGATCGGTGGTTGCCTAGGGCTGGGAAGGAGGGGAGTGGAGAGTGACTGCGAACGGGTATGGGGTTTCTTTCTGAGGTGATGAAAATGTTCTAAACTTGATTATAGTGATGTTTCCACAACTCTGAATATATTAAGAAACATTGTTGTATACTTTAAATGGCTGAAT
>NW_021699642.1:0-13373 GCF_005190385.1 Monodon monoceros
CAGGCCCTGCCACTGGGGAATGAGGAAACTTTGAGGGGACAACCTCATGGCAGAGGTGGCCAGGGACCCACAAACTCACCTTGCAGGGACTTTTAATCTTTTCGTGATAGCCACAGATCACCCCTCTTCCAACTACTTGGCGATGGGCTCCTAACTGTGTCTGTATCTTCTGATTATATTTCTTGTGGTGAATAATGATGTGCTCAGTCTCCTGAAGAACACGTGGCAGTGATGTGGCTACAGAGAGACAACTCAAGTAAAAAGATTGCATGAGTAGAATAGAACAGGGGCCCCCAGATCCCATTCTGGGTCTTTTTATTTTTTTAATTTTTGTTTGTTTGTTTGTTTTTTGGCCATACTGTTCAGCACGCGGGATCTTAGTTCCCCAACCAGGGATCGAACCCGTGCCCCCTGCAGTGGATACGTGGAGTCTTAACCACTGAACCACCAAGGAAGTCCTGTATTCTGGGTCTTGATCAGCACATTCACACTCTGTTGCCCCCTTAGAGAAAGGGAGGACAGTGGGTATCGTCTCATTTGACAAAGAAGGACCTGAGGCCAAATGCTGACATGGGGAACAGAGGAGGTAAGGAGCAAAGCCAAGTCAAAAGGAGGAACACATCAGGACAGAAAGAGGCAAGGCCTTACCAGCCTGATACAAAAGCAAGTGTCTGTCACTCCGAGTATCAATAGTAACAGTGACAGGTGCCTGTACAGGGAAGGGTCACAGACTCCAGGACAGGTAGTGCCCAGAGGTACCCAACCAGCCTCTTCCCACACAGGAGGCCTTACAGACTCACCAACAGGCCTGCTCTGGCTAGACCTACATCCCGGGTACAAGAAGCTCCCTGCCCCCTGCCAGGTAATTCCAGAGAGGGACAGCTCTGAGTGGCAGACAGCTCATCACCCTGGAGCTGAAATCCACCCTGGAGAGAGCCCATAATACCTGGACCCAAGCCTCCAGGTCCTCACATAACAATAGAAATCCCTACTGCACTTCAATCACTCTCAGGCAGCATCCTCTCCACCTGCCCCCTTGCCCACCTGTTAGAGAATCAGCCTCCCTGGCCCTCCCTTCAGCCTGCAGGCCAACCCCACGGCACCAGGCTGCCCCCCTCAGATCCTGCCTGCCAGTCTCACCGAATTCTAAAGTTCGGCCCAGCACTGTGTCCCAGCTTTCACGTCAAACTCCCTTTCAGGGAGGCACACTGGCTGGATGTACAAAGAATAATTCACAGAGTCGGCCAGCTGAAGAAGGGCAATGTCGTTAGTGATAAGGCTCGCATTAAAATCCATATGCCAAATGATGTCTTGAACTGGAACGACCACTGCACTTAGGCAATCCGAATATAAAAATGTGTTTCCCATCTTCACTGTAAGGTCCTTATAGCTGTGGGAAGACAATATGCACCTCAGAGAGATGCTGGAGGGTCTACACTCCCCTCCACCCCTTCCAGGTTCTTCCCAGCCCGTGCCCATCTCCTACATCAGCCATCAGCCATTTTCTCCCTCTAACCCACATCCCCTCCACAGACCCCTAACCACTCGAGCTAGTGCTTCTCCAAGTGAGGTCCCAGGACCACCAGAGCAGTACCTGGGACCTTGGTAGAAATGCAAAACTCATATTTCATTCACAGTGAGCACAAACCAGGGGCTTTGGCCTTGTTTTAAGGTGAGGAAAGGAAAGCTCAGGTAGGGAGACAGGCTGACCAGCAGCCCAATCCCACCACCCCAAATTCTCACCCTTTTACACAGTGAGCTGCAATCAGCGCCCACGGTGGGGTAATGAGGGAACCTCAACATTTCTGGACATTCCTGATCTGCAGGCTCACCGGCCAGGGCCACTTTCTCTCTGGGGCTGCCATTCCATCAACTATCCTAATAATATGATGGGCACATGCTCCTTGGCTCAGTAAAAAGAGGACTGGAGGTGAAGCTGCTACCTCCCTTCCACTACCTCCCCCACCGCCACCTCCTCCTCCACCTCCGCCTCCTCTACCAGCACCTCCCCCACCTCCACCTCCACTAACCCCACGGACACCAACTCCACCCTGCCCCAGGGCAGAGCCAGGTTTACTCTCAATTCCACCAGGACAGTCTGACCCTTCAACCCCCCAGCCAGGCCGTGTTCCCCATTGGATCCCAGGTGGGCCTGTACAGTCCCGTACAGAAGCAGTACCTTGAGGAGGCAAGCGTCCAAATACAGGGTCCTGTAATGGTTTCAAAGTGTCTCCCACTGGGGGTGTGGGCTGCACAAGAGACACAGTGGGTACTGGAATCTTCAGGGATTTTAGGTGTCCTAAAGCTGAGGGGGCCTCCTGGATTGCCAGGCTCACTGCAGGATCCTCCTTGGGTCCATCACCCTCACCTGGATAAGATGAAAGAACAATGAGAAGAGGAGCTGACTGGACTGCATCCCGCACATCACTGGCCTCTTCCCATCGCACCCTACTCACCCTCAAACCCCACCTTCCATCCCCCAAGACCCACCTGCCAAACCCCATTACCCACAACCCGCCCCCCCCAGACAAGCAGCCCAGCCCAGCCTTCTCTTTTTCCTGCTTGCCCGGGCCTCACTGAGCAGAGGCTGAAGGACCAGGAGCCAGACCAGGAGGCCCAGGGATCGGCCGCCGCTGCGGGGGACACCCGGGGACGCCATGGCACCTCTGGTCGCCTCTGCGCTCTGCGGCGCCCCCTCGCGGCGGCTCCGCGCCTGCCCTCCTGTTGGCAGGAACACTGGGCCAGGGACGAACTCCAAAGCTGCTCCTCCAAGATCTTCACCTCATGCATATTCAACCAAGCCTATTCTAGGTCATGTTCTTAAGGCCCTTGAACATGTAAGTAATTTCTCCACTTTGTAGTAGAGATATTCTGGATTATATACCTCAGTGTGATCTAATCACTGGAGCCCTTAGAAATATATATATAAATAAAAGAAAAACAAATGCAATCTGCCCAATGAAAGATAAAAGAAAAACAAAGGAAAGTATGGTAAATAGAAAATACAGGACAAAACGGCAGTAGCATCTACAGTAAGCCCGAATGAGCTGAACATACCAAACAACATAAGGACTTTCATGTTGGATGAAAAGGCAAAGTCCAGAAATAGACTCTCTGAAGAGACAAATTTACAACAGAGAGATACAGATACATGGGAAATAAAGGAATATAAAGTGAAATGCCAGGTCACACTGGTGCAAAAATAAAGCTAGGATTGCAATTTGGTTATTAAATCATAGCATTTAAAGCAAAGACTGTATAAGGGACAGAAGGAGTTAGATACAGTAAGAAGAAGACATGAAGGAGAAAATGCAATGACAAGGCTTTAAAGGTAAAAGCAAAGAGGACCAATTTATGGGAAACTGCAGTTTCTGATATGCTCTTCTTAGGAAGCTGACAATTTATGTAGGCAAAATTAAGCAAAAATATAGACTATTTGACTCTCACACCTTATCATCTACACCTAACAGCACTATGATGAATTTTACAACTACCAACAGAAAACACTCATTGAACACACAGGGAACTTTTAGAATCAAGGCCCTAAGGAAAACCAATATCTCAAGTAATCAACGTGATACACATTCTGTTCATGAGCCACACGTCAATAACATTAAAATCAACTTTGGGGATTTCCCTGGTGGCCCAGTGGTTAAGACTCCGCCTGTCAATGCAAGGGACACGGGTTCGAGCCCTGGCCCAGGAAGATCCCACATGCCGCAGAGCAACTAAACCCGTGCACCACAACTGCTAAGCCTACACTCTAGAGCCCATGAGCCACAACTTCTGAGCCCACAAGCAACTACTGAGCCACAGCTATTGAATCCTGTGTGCCTAGAGCCCATGCTCTGCAAGAAGAGAAGCCGCCGCAATGAGAAGCCCACGCACCGCAACAAAGACTCAACGCAGCCATAAATAAATAAATAAATTTATTAGAAAAAAGAACAACTTTTTAAAAATCCCATTTTTCTGAAACAAAGCCAAAACCCTAGACAATGGTCTTCCTTTAAAAAGGAAATCACGTGACTTCCCTGGTGGTGCAGTGGTTAAGACTTCGCCATCCAATGCATGGGGTGCAGCTTTTTTTGTGTGTGTGTGTGTGTGCGTGTTAGTTTCTGCTTTATAACAAAGTGAATCATACATATACATATGTTCCCATATCTCTTCCCTCTCGCGTCTCCCTCCCTCCCACCTTCCCTATCCCACCCCTCCAGGCGGTCACAAAGGACCGAGCTGATATCCCTGTGCTATGCGGCTGCTTCCCACTAGCTATCTACCTTACGTTTGTTAGTGTATATATGTCCATGCCTCTCTCTCGCTTTGTCACAGCTCACCCTTCCCCCTCCCCATATCCTCAAGTCCGTTCTCCAGTAGGTCTGTGTCTTTATTCCTGTCTTACCCCTATGCGATGCAGCTTTGATCCCTGGTCAGACAGCTAAGATCCCACATGCTTTGCAGCCAAGAAACCAAAATATAAAACATAAGCAATATTGTAACAAATTCAATAAAGACTTTAAAAATGGTCCACATCAAAAAAATCTTTTAAAAAAGGAAATCATGAGGGAAATATGACTTTTTAGAGATCAATGCCAATGAAAGTACTACCTATGAAATTGTATCTGATACAGCCATAGTAGTCCCAGAAAGTAATTTATAGCTTCGACTATATCAGAAAATAAAGAAAAGTGATAAAAAATGAGTTCAACTCAAAATGTAGAAAAGATAATGGAGTAAACTCAATGAAAGAGTCTGGGAGAAAGGAGGAAATAATGGGAAACATGAGCAGGAATCAATAAAATAGAGAAAGATCAGAGAGAGGATTGACATAATCTGAACTGTGGTCTTCGAAAAGTTTAATAAGAGACATTTTAGGAAGACTGAATAAAATGCTACAAAAGAAAAACCAAATTACAGAATGAAAAAAGGGAAGCAACTTAAAGATATGACAGACATTTTTAATTTTTTTTTTAAGATTTTTTGATGTGGACCATTTTTAAAGTCTTTATTGAATTTGTTACAATACTGCTTCTGTTTTATGTTTTGGTTTTTTGGCCACGAGGCATGGAGGATCTTAGCCCCCCGACCAGGGATGGAACCCACACCCCCTGCATTGGAAGGCAAAGTCTTAACCACTGGACCACCAGGGAAGTCCCTCAGGCTTTTTTTTTTAGTTCTTAAAGAATCCTATTAACTGCATATGCTGACTTCTCCTATGGCCAAGATAGACTAATAGGCATTGCCCTTCCTACCTGAAACAACCAAAACTGACAAGAGTATGAAACAACACTTTTGAAGACACTGGACACCAGGCCACAAAGGACAGACTGTTGATTGACTGAGTGAGCCCTACTTTTGCCTCTGTTTACTGCCTGAGAGGGTTTCGAGGCTACAGTGCAGAGAGAGAGGGCCTAGGCAGAACCCAGCAGGCTCCCTGAGGCGAGCAGGTGAAGCTGAGAGGCTGCGCACACCAAGGTAGCTTTTCAGACAATACAGGAGTGAGGAGTTACACAGAGAGAGAACTCCAGAGATCAGTGGAGGTGCCCCCTTGAGTGCTGGACTGAGCACTGATCAGTACATGTATGCGAAGAAGCTATCTGAATGAATACTATCAAACATTTAGAGAAGAGCTAACACCTATCCTTCTCGAACTCTTCCAAAACAGAGCAGAGGGAGGAACACTCCCAAGCTCATTCTACGAGGCCACCATCACCCTGATACCAAAGACATACAAAGATGCCACAAAGAAAGAAAACTACAGGCCAATATCACTGATGACCATAGATGTAAAAATCCTCAACAAAATACTACCAAACAGAATCCAACAGCATATTAAAAGGATCATACACCATGATCAAGTGGGGTTTATCCCAGGAATGCAAGGATTCTTCAATATACACAAATCAATCAATGTGATAAACCATATTAACAAATCGAAGGAGAAAAACCATATGATCATCTCAATAGATGCAGAAAAAGCTTTTGAAAAAATTCAACACCTATTTATGATAAAAACCCTCCAGAAAGCAGGCGTAGAGGGAACTTACCTCAACATAATAAAGGCCATATATGACAAACCCACAGCCAATATCATTCTCAATGGTGAAAAACTGAAACCATTTCCTATAAGACCAGGAGCAAGACAAGGTTGTCCACTCCCACCACTGTTATTCAACATAGTTTTGGGAGTTTTAGCCACAGCAATCTGAGAAGAAAAAGAAATAAAAGGAATCCAAATCAGAAAAGAAGTAAAGCTGTCACTGTTTGCAGATGACATGATACTATACACAGAGAATCCTAGGGATGCTACCAGAAAACTACTACAGCTAATCAATGAATTTGGTAAACTAGCAGGATACAAAATAAATGCAGAGGGGCTTCCCTGGTGGCGCAGTGGTTGAGAGTCCGCCTGCTGATGCAGGGGACACGGGTTCGTGCCCCGGTCCGGGAAGATCCCACACCACAGCTGGGCCCGTGAGCCATGGCCACTGGGCCTGCGCGTCCAGAGCCTGTGCTACGCAACGGGAGAGGCCACAACAGTGAGAGGCCCGCATACCGAAAAAAAAAAAAAATTAATGCACACAAATCTCTTGCATTCCTATATACTAATGATAAAAATACTGAAAGGGAAATTAAGGAAACACTCCCATTTACCATGGCAACAAAAAGAATAAAATACCTAGGAATAAACCTACCTAAGGAGACAAAAGACCTGTGTGCAGAAAACTATAAGACACGGACGAAAGAAATTTAAGATGATACAAACAGATGGAGAGATATACCACGTTCTTGGATTGGAAGAATCAACATTGTGAAAATGACTATACGACCCAAAGCAATCTACAGATTCAACACAATCGCTATCAAACTACCAATGGCATTTTTCACAGAACTGGAACGAAAAAATTTACAATTTGTATGGAAACACAAAAGACCCCAAATAGCCAAAGCGATCTTGAGAAAGAAAAATGGAGCTGGAGGAATCAGGCTCCCTGACTTCAGACTACACTACAAAGCTACAGTAATCAAGACAGTATGGGGACTTCCCTGGTGGCGCAGTGGTTAAGAATCCACCTGCCAATGCAGGGGACATGGGTTCAAGCCCTGGTCTGGGAAGATTCCACATGCCGCGGAGCAGCTAAGCCCGCGAGCCACAACTACTGAGCCCGCGTGCCAGAACTACTGAAGCCCACGTGCCTAGAGCCCGTGCTCCACAACAAGAGAAGCCACCGCAACGAGAAGCCCATGCACGGCAACGAAGAGTAGCCCCCGCTCGCCGCAACTAGAGAAAGCCCATGCACAGCAATGAAGACCAAATGCAGCCAAAAATAAATAAGTTAAATAATTTTTTTAAAAAAGAGAATATATAAAAGAAAAAAAAGAGACAGTATGGTACTGACACAAAAACAGAAATATAGATCAATGGAACAGGATAGAAAGCCCAGAGATAAACCCATGCACATACGGTCACCTCATCTTTGATAAAGGAGGCAAGAATATACGATGGAGAAAGGACAGCCTCTTCAATAAGTGGTGCTGGGAGAACTGGACAGCTACATGTAAAAGAATGAAATTAGAACACTTCCTAACATCATACACAAAAATAAACTCAGAATGGATTAAAGACCTAAATGTAAGGCCAGACACTATAAAACTCTTAGAGGAAAACACAGGCAGAACACTCAGTGACATAAATCACAGCAAGATCCTTTTTGACCCACCTCCTAGAGAAATGGAAATAAAAACAAAAATTAACAAATGGGACCTAATGAAACTTAAAAGCTTTTGCACAGCAAAGGAAACCATAAACAAGACGAAAAGACATCCCTCAGAATGGGAGAAAATATTTGCAAATGAAGCAACTGACAAAGGATTAATCTCCAAAATATACAAGCAGCTCATGCAGCTCAATATCAAAAAAATAAACAACCCAATCCAAAAATGGGCAGAAGATCTAAATAGACATTTCTCCAAAGAAGATATACAGATGGCCAACAAACACATGAAAGAATGCTCAACATCACTAATCATCAGAGAAATGCAAATCAAGGACTTGAATAAAGATGCAGACGTAGAGAATGGACTTGAGGACACAGGGAGGGAGAAGGGTAAGCTGGGACGAAGTGAGACAGTAGCATTGACATATATACACTACTGAATGTAAAATAGATAGCTAGTGGGAAGCAGCTGCATAGCACAGGGAGATCGGCTCGGCGCTTTGTGACCACCTAGAGAGGTGGGATAGGGAGGGTGAGAGGGAGATGCAAGAGGGAGGGGATATGAGGATATATGTATACATATAGTTGATTCACTTTGTTATACAGCAGAAACTAACACAACATTGTAAAGCTATTATACTCCAATAAAGATGTTAAAAAAAAAACCCAACACAGTGAGGTATCACCTCACACCAGTCAGAGTGGCCATCATCAAAAAATCTATAAACAATAAATGCTGGAGAGGGTGTGGAGAAAAGGGAACCTTCTTGCACTGTTGGTGGGAATGTAAATTGATACAGCCATTATGGAGAACAGTATGGAGGTTCCTTAAAAAAATAAAAATAGAACTACCATACGACCCATCAATCCCACTACTGGGCATATACCTTGAGAAAATCATAATTCAAAAAGAGACATGTACCACAATGTTCACTGCAGCACTGTTTACAATAACCAGGACATGGAAGCAACCTAAGTGTCCATCGACAGATGAATGGATAAAGAAGATGTGGCACATATATACAATGGGATATTACTCTGCCATAAAAAGAAATGAAATTGAGTTATTTGTAGTGAGGTGGATGGACCTAGAGTCTGTCATACAGAGTGAAGTAAGTCAGAAAGAGAAAAACAAATGCTGTATGCTAACACATATATATATGGAATCTAAAAAAAAAAAAAAAAATGGTTTTGATGGACCTAGGGGCAGGACAGGAATAAAGACGCAGACGTAGAGAACGGACTTGAGGACACCGGGAAGGGGAAGGGGAAGCTGGGACAAAGTGAGAGAGTGGCATGTACATATATACACTACCAAATGTAAAATAGATAGCTAGGGGGAAGCAGCCGCATAGCACAGGGAGATCAGCTCGGTGCTTTGTGACCACCTAGAGGGGTGGGACAGGGAGGGTGGGAGGGAGACGCAAGAGGGAGGGGATATGGGGATATATGTATACATATAGCTGATTCACTTTGTTATACAGCAGAAACTAACACAACATTGTAAAGCAATTATACTCCAATAAAGATGTTAAAAAAATAAAAAAAAGAAGAAGATGCCTGAAGCCAGAGAAACAACCTCTTGAAAGGATTAGAGTAACATAGCCTGGTGGCCACAGGGGACCAGGAATAGTGCCTGTTTCCATCAGCCAGAGTGGAAAAACTCAAGATTCACAGAACACTTCATCGTGGATTAGGAAAGGTCTTGCCTCAGTGACAGGGAATGGTAGTCCCTAGACTGAGCATCACTCCAGTCCTGCCAAGAAATATAAAAACAAGACCTGAGAATATCAGTTTCCAAGTAATTTAACTGCATCCCCAAATAAAGCCCAAGAATATTTCTAGGAAAATATCAAACATCAGGTAAAGGTCACAATGTATGGTATCTAATCACTAATAACCACCATTCAAGAAGCATGAAAATACAACCCATAAAGGGAATAATCAATCAATCACAATTAACCCAGAACTGACACAAATGTTAAATGCACAGGCAAGAATAGTAAAACAGCCATTAGAACTGCAGTCATACATACACACTCAAACATTAAGTAGACATACTGAAGATGTAAAAGGACCCCAATCAAACTCTAGATATGAAAACTACCATGTGTGAGATGAGAAACATATACTGATGATGGGATTAACACTATAATAAACATTTAGAAGAAGTCATTAGGGAACTCAAAGACATGACAATTTTTTTTAAAAAAAATCCAAAATGAAATACAGGTAAGAGAGCGTAAAGAAACAGAGCATTGTGAGCTGGGGCCTAATACATGTGTCACTGGACTTCCAAAGTGTTGCAGGGCAGAAGGGACAAAAATATTTAAAGAAATAATGGCAAATATTTTCCAAATTTGATAAAAACTGTAACTCCAGAGACCCAATAAGCTCAATGAACACCAAACAAAGAAATATGAAGAAAATGAGACCAAAGTATAAGGTAATCAAATTGCTCAAAACCAATGAAAAAGTAAGAGGAGAAAAATAAAAACGACAGGACATTTCTCGGTAGAAACAATGCAAGCAATTTTCTCCGCTGAAGTCAGAGAAGATGTTGCCGTGCCTTCTCGTTTCAGCTCTCATATTGTAAACAGATTTCCTATTCCCAGTCTATTCAGTGCCATATTTTTGCACTTCTGTGCTTTTTGTTGGTGATTTCACTGCTTAAAAAGGCCCCACGCATATTGCTGGAGTGCTGTCTAGCGCTCCTGAGGACTCCAGCCTGGGATGCGCATTGCAGAGAAAACAGATGGGTTAGGTCTGCGTCTTACAGGCATGAATTACACTGCTGTTGGCCATGAGTTCAATGATACTGAATCAACAGAGTACATTAAATAAGGTGTTTTTAACCAAAAAGAAACATAAAATAAGGTTCCATATTGATCACTTGAAAATGTTGTGATCAGAGGTTCCCAGGAGTCTAATCTTGCATTTCCCTGAGAAGCAACTGTTCAGTGTCAGCTAATCAGTGCTCAGAGCTACTTCATAGAACATATCAACCACAAGAAACCCTCGTGATTTTGGCCACCAGGTCTTAGGGTGGTTTGTCACACAGCAATAGGTAACGAACACTTACTGAAAGTCAGACTGTCTTACCTTGGCCAGGCCAAGTGTCATAGATTGGTTCCCTGGAAACAGACTCTGAGAGAGACCTGTATGCAAGGGTTTGTTGAGGAGTGCTCTTGGGAGGACTCACACCTGGCAGGGAGCATGTGAGGCAGAACTTGGCAATGGGAGAAGCTGAGCTGCCATGCAGCTGCAACTGTGGTCTCAGCTGATCCTAAAGAAGCCCTTCCAAGTTGTCCCAAAAGGAGGCAAAGAGGCTGGGCCTTCCTATCCCTGCTTGCCAGTCATTTACTATGGGCTACTCCCCGTGAAGGGGTGTCATCTTGAGTGAATCTGTTTCTGCAGCTGAGTTTTTGCGAGCAAGGCAGCTGTGAGTCGGTATTCACAGATGCTGGGGAATAGGTGTGACTTTTCTGCAAGTGGGATTTAGCAGAAATGCCACACTTCACTACAGGGTACCTGTACCAATCAGCCTGAGTCTTTTTGACAGGATCCTAGTCATTTGGAGAACTTCCTCACCATCTGGCGTGACAGGAAATTTCAGGCTGAATTTATACATTTCCTGGCCCACACCTGGACATTTCTCAAGCCGGTTCTCCAAGAAGCCCTGGTTTCTTTGGGTGGAAAATCCTATTTCAAACCACAATTTGGGCATTAGAAACTCACACTGGTACGCCTCACTACTCCTTATGACTTGAAACCCCCAGCGTTTTTTGTTGGGCTTTGTGTCCTTGTCCTTTGAAGGCCAGTATTTTTACTAGAACGCACTGCCTGCCTCTCAACCTCCTCCTCTCCCTGTGTTACCTAGCTCTTTCAGAGGGCGTTTCTACCCAGCCCCCAAGCCCCTCACCAGAGGGTCATCCTAATGACCACTTCTTCCCTCCCACCTGAGCTCCGCATCTTTACGGCCACAGCCCAGTGCCCCATTCACAAAAAGTACTCCATAAATATTGGCTGGAGAGGATAAAAATGGCTACCATTCAGTTGGAGGTTGCTGTTCGGGTTTCTGAGAGGCCAGGCCTGACTTTTCTGGGAGCCAGAGGCTAATTCTCAATATCTAAGCTGCTTGAACTCAAATCCTTTCCCCCACCACAAAAAGCATGTTCAAGTATCAGCACACCAAAGTGCACCCAGGCTAGCAGCATGAACTTCCCAAAGCTTGGGACTTCTCCTACAGCAGGGGCTGTAACACTTGCTTCCCAGGCGGGATTTCTCCTCCTGGACAAGTCAACCTGGAAAGTAAAAGGGGGACAGAGCAATGAGCTGAGAGGGCCCTGAGAGAAAGGAGTAAGGTGACAGAGGAGATGTGAGTATTCACTTGTCCATTCATTCACTCATTCACCAAATATTTCCTGAAATCATGCTCTATCCCAAACCTGGAGCTGGAGGGGGGAAGATAGAGAATGATGACACAGAGTCTCTTAACCTTGAGTACAAAATGTCACCCAGTGGAAACAAGAGACAGGAACCGGCCCAGGACCAAGAGAGTCAGGGGGGCCCAGAGAAAGCACATTACACAGGCCAGGGTAGTCCACAGGAGATGCTCTGGGGAGGACTCAATGCTGATACTGAGTCTTGGTCAGTGAGGAGGAAGAGAAAGGGAAATGAGAAGCCATGCTGACATTCTCAGCGAGAGAACATCACAGAAAAGACAAGGTAGCTTGTTCTGAAAGAAAGCTGCACGTGAGAGTGGTATGGAGCCAAACTCCGGCCTCCAAGTCTGCCCAACTGTGCATTTCTGTAAAAGGACGGTACTAGACTTTACTAGGATTAACTATAACCAGCTGGGGTGTGAAAAGCAGAGTGTCCCGCCCCAGCCTCCCTCAGGCAGCACGTGGGACTACCACACATGGCTCTCTGAGGTCCACTGATATCTGGAAGCCTGAACACTGACCAAGGAAGGATGGGTGGGCAGGAGGCAGAGGCTGGGGAAAGATCAGCAGCCAGTCCAGGTGACTATGGGACACTAGGTCTACTGATAGGGACAAAGAAGCAACACACACACACACACACACACACACACACACACACACAGCCAGGCCCTTCCTCCTACCCTCCCCTGTGGGACCTCAGCTCTTTGGGCTCTAAGTGCCTTGACACCAAGCCCATGGGGCCTCCTCCAGGCATTCCTGTTACGGGGCAGCACGAGAGGTACGAGGCTGTGTGAGTGGGCCATGCCCCAGTCTCTGCCCTCTTGCTCCCCTGTTCTTGTCTACAGAGGCTGCCAGACTCAACTGCAATGCCCCCAGTTATAGCGATGCTGATATCTACAAGAGGAGCACAGGCCGCTGGACCCACTGCCTAAGACATCCATCAGACTTCTATCCAGGTAGTCAGGCTCCTCATCTCACACTTTCTAGGGAGTAATGGAATCCATGCAAGCTCCCTCGGCTAAGTCGGAAACTAGTTCTCTAGAGTATGTTATGTGCAACCCCACAACCGCCAGGAGAGCAGAGCTTCAGAACACACAAGAGGCTCTCCAAGCATTTATTCAGTTGACATCTGAAATCTCCACACTCCTTAATGCCTCAACACAACTTGAGCCTGAATGTGGCCACTGGAGCACTGGGAAGGGGGTTCCTAGAC
>NW_021699643.1:0-1438 GCF_005190385.1 Monodon monoceros
ATCCTTGCTTTGCCATTTGGAAGGCTGCATTCATGCTGCCTTGAAGCTACCTGAAATTTCCTGCTGTCCACAGGCCTGGAGACCCCGTAGGAATGCTTCTGGGAAGAAAATGAGTTTGCTCTATCTCAACCAGGTGCTTCCATGGCCGCAGTGGTGGTCCGCCTGACACGCTCTAGAACTAAAAAGAAACTCTCCGTGAGAGCTAGCCTCCAGGTCAGGCCCTGAGTAGCCGGGCAGAAAGCGAGGCATGCAGCTGTCTCCATGAGTTCTTAGTAGCTCTTCGGCTTTATTTCAAAGGAAGTACCCTTTGGAGGACTCCTAGGCCCCTCGGGTGTGCATCCATTTCCCTCCAAGTTCACTGAGTACCTCCAGACCCCCCACCCCATTGGTCCGGCTGAGCAACATCGAGGCCCACTGGTCTGCCCCTCGGAGGCCCTCTGTGCGTGCCGAGTGATGGGCAACACAATGCACATTCCTTGAGGAGAGCTACCTTTCCAGAGCCCTCAAACAGATTCAAGAAAGTATTTCTGGTGAGTCCGACGCACCCAGGAATTATTGGTTGTCGCCCTCGTGTGAGCTGCCGTGAGAAAGCACTGTGCTTTGCATACTTCCCAGACCTCGTTCCTGAAGTCACGCTGCTCGAGGAGAAAGTCAGCATCTTTCAATGCTGTGTCAGTAACGGGACACTCAGCATGAGCACATGCCTGGAGGTAAAGCTCTGACTTGCCCTGCAGAAGCGGAGGCGTGCAGCACTTTCCATGAGGCCGTAGCCTCTGCTCTGCAAATCTTTTACAGCAGGAGAGTTTTCTGCACAGCTAGGAGGCTGGCGTGGGCACCCTTTTCCCGCCTTGAACGCAGAGTACCCCCAGGCCCCCGTAGGTCTCCTAAGCAACATCCAGGCCCGTAGCCCTTGGGAGCCACTCTCTATACGCCGAGTGTAGGGAAACGCACTGCACTCTGGTCCGAGGCAGCTTAATTTCCCCAGCACACCCACACGTTCACGAAGACTCCTGGCACGTCTCACATGCCTTCGAGGTCTTCCGCCTTGCCCTAGTCTGAGCTGCACTGAGAGAACCCTCGGCCTCGCATTCCATCTAGGACCTCCTGCCTGAAGTCACCGTGCCTCCAAAAGAAAGTCGCCTTGCGTTCTTACTGCAATTTCAGTCCTGTTCTTCCTGTGGCACTGCAGGCTGTTGAATAGCCACAGGCCCCAGAGGAGAAGCTAGTGCGATCTTTGGTTGAGGCAGTTCACTTGATGCAGAACACTCTCCTCCCTGAATTGGATTCAGGGAAGCAAACCCAGTGTAACCTGGGTCTCTTTTGACTTGTTAGAAACCACAGAGAGGTATGCTGAGTGTGGGCATGCAAACGGAGGCCAGCAGTAACAATCGTTGCTTTGCCATTTGGAAGGCTGCATTCATGCTGCCTTGAAGCTTCC
>NW_021699644.1:0-1756 GCF_005190385.1 Monodon monoceros
GCAGCATGGACAAACAACGACAATCTTGCCGTGAAGAGACGTAGGGCTGCTACTGCTGTTCAGGCAGCTTGGAAGCCAAGCGCAAGGCGCCTCCAAACCGGGACAAAGCGGATCCTCCCATCCGCGTCCAACTTTCAAGCTGAATGACGCAGCACGTTTCTCTGAAGGTTCTGCCGAACTATCTAGTACAAGTGAGAGAGTGCCTGCCTCTGCTGAGAAAGGTTTTGACGCGGGGATGGCTGGACATGCGGAAGAGCGTTCCCCAGGCCGTGCAAAGTTTATGCTTTTGTGTTTCCGGACGGTCCCAAAGTCCCCGAACAGTCACTGGGAAAGCTGTCCGTTTTCTTCTTTCTCCAGCTGGAAGTAAACATCTGGGAACCGACTGCCGTACGCAGACGTCCTGGGGGAGCCCCCTGGTTTCATTTGTGATGCACATTGCTGTCTCACAGAAGAGCCCAAATTCCTCCTTTGGGGCACACCAGCACGGAATGTAAAGCTGTTTAGAACTGCGTACCTTGAGGCCGTTGGAAAGCCGCACAAACGAGAGCTTTCAAGGGAACAGAGCAGCGCTGCGCCATCATCGTTGCACGTTCATGAAGCTTCCTCAAACGAATGCATTTCCTTCCTGTGGCTCAAACACAACAGAGGAGTTGGAAGGCACACAGTGCCCTTTGACGGTTGTTCCCACGAACGTGAGTGCACAGTGTCTCGTGAAATAAATCCCTTAGAGTGTTGAAGCATTCCCTTAAGGCATGCTTCTTTCCTCCTATGGCACTCCGAGGTGTTACTAACGGGGGAAATCTGGACTTTTCCTTGAGGCCGTGGGGGGGCTCACGATTCTTTCGTTGGCGAGCTGCAGAGCGCTCTTGCTGAAGTTCCCAGCAAGGAACTGAGAGCAGCAGGCCTCACACGAGGGCACTCAGACTGCTTCCGTCACGAGTAAACTCAGACTTCTTATGTGAGGCCTTCAGGCAGCAAAGAGAAGGTGGGCGCGAGGAGTGTGCTTCAGGCAGCTTAGGACCTGCAACTGTCCCGTCTACCACGGCGGGGAATAAGGTTTGCCCAGGGTCGCCCCGTTTCAAACCTGAGCTCACGTAGTTATCCTCCGAGGTTCCTGATTGCCTCAAGGAAACACACGGGACGAACGGGGCCCTTCCATGGAGGCACTTTGGGGCACAGGGAACTCTGCATGGGATCTACTGGGTAAATATGCCAGTACCTTAGGTAGGCCTCAGTGACCAAGGCTCTCTGGCACATGCCTAGCTGTGTTAAGTGTGCAAAGCGTACTGTTCCTCAGGCTGGGCCCACAGCCTATCTTTGGCTTCTGTGAGAGTGCTGTCCCGAATCTCCTCTTGGAGCCAGTCGTCAGCACGGTGTCTATTGGCACTGCGGGTCTCTTTCAGTCAAGGAGGCCGTTCGACTGCCAAAGACAGTCTACCCAGCGCTTCTTTCGCGAGGCTCTTGGGCGACTGGGGCACTCCAACTAGTCAACCCAGAGAGCAGTACGTTGCCCTGGCAGTGAAAGTGAAAGGCATTGCCAGCACAGTTTTCGCTTTGGAGAACACGCAGCCTTGGCACACAATGACAATCTTGCCGTGAAGAGACGTAGGGCCGCTAGTGCTGTTCAGGCAGCTTGGAAGCCAAGCGCAAGGCGCCTCCAAACCGAGAGAAAGCGTATCCTCCCATCCGCGTGCCACTTTCCAGCTGAATGACGCAGCATGTTTCTCTGAAGGTTCTGCCGAGCTATCGAGTACAA
>NW_021699645.1:0-1144 GCF_005190385.1 Monodon monoceros
CTAGTAAAATTGTAAATATTATGTGCTTCATAACCCGGCATTTCTTTTTTTTTTGTTTTGTTTTGTTTTGTTTTTTGCGGTACGCGGGCCTCTCACTGTTGTGGCCTCTCCCGTTGCGGAGCGCAGGCTCAGCGGGCATGGCTCACGGGCCTAGCTGCTCCGCGGAATGTGGGATCTTCCCGGACCGGGGCACGAACCCGTGTCCCCTGAATCGGCAGGCGGACTCTCAACCACTGCACCACCAGGGAAGCCCTGGCATTTCTGATTTTAGCAATTTATACTCTAGAAATATTTCCTCAAGTCTAAAAAAACATATACAAGAAGTTAGCACTGTGTATATTAGCGACATGTTAGGAATAACTCATCAAATATAATAAATTGCTGCATATTTTTATAAGAAACTACTATACCGTGCTTAAAAAGAATGATGGGATAATTGTATTTCTTAACATGGAATATTGTGCAAGCAGAATAGCCAAAAGAAAGCGACATTTTGCCATACGTGAGACAAAAATTTTAGAATAGCTAAAATAAAACGTCAGTTTTTGTACAAGGCATAATTTACTTTTTATAAAAATTTTATACACACTTGTATATTCAGAAGGAAAAATCAAAGAAATATTCAGAATGTTAGGCAGTAGTAATTTATTAGGTACCGCACCAATTTGGGAGACTTCCACTCTTTTAATACATGACTGGATTTTGTAATGCTTGAATTTGGATGGTTTTTATACACTCTAATCAGGAGAAATGTAACAATGTTAGAAAACAATAGGAATTAATGGAAGAATAAATTAGTATATTTTTATTTCTATCCAAGTTACCTCTGGGATGGTGTCCACAGCCCTCTGGCTGGTCTGGTGATTCTCCTCCTTCTGATCTTATCTCTCACTTTTCCGTCCATGAATCTTGGTATTTAGTCAGGCTGCTCTGACCTACTCTGTGTTTAAAAAATCAGATTTGCACAAGCTCCCATCCTTATTTCTGTAGGTGCCAGGCTCTCCTTAACACATGGTATTGACTGAAGGACCAAGGATGACATAACACTCATCGACATTCGTCCACTGGAATACATTAGCACTGTCACATCACTGACGTAAATTCCTAGGACTCTTACAGACTAAACAACAGCAATTACAACAAC
>NW_021699646.1:0-2339 GCF_005190385.1 Monodon monoceros
TCATGGTGGCCTCGTAGAAGGAATTTGGGAGTGTTCCTCCCTCTGCTATATTTTAGAAGAGTTTGAGAAGGATAGGTGGTAGCTCTTCTCTAAATGTTTGATAGAATACGCCTGTGAAGCCATCTGGTCCTGGGCTTTTGTTTTTTGGGATAATTTTAATCACAGTTTCAGTTTCAGTGCTTGTCATTGGTCTGTTCATATTTTCTATTTCTTCCAGGTTTAGGCTTGGCAGGTTGTGCATTTCTAAGAATTTGTCCATTTCTTCCAGGTTGTCCATTTTATTGGCATATAGTTGCTTGCAGTAAGCTCTCATGATCCTTTGTATATCTGCAGTGTCAGTTTTTACTTCTCCTTTTTCATTTTTATTCTATTGATTTGAGTCTTCTCCCTTTTTTCTTGATGAGTCTGGCTAATGGTTTATCAATTTTGTTTAACATCTCTTTTTTTTTTTTTTTACATCTTCATTGGAGTATAATTGCTTTACAATGGTGTGTTAGTTTCTGCTTTATAACAAAATGAATCAGTTATACATATACATATGTTCCCATATCTCTTCCCTCTTGCATCTCCCTCCCTATCCCACCCCTCTAGGTGGTCACAAAGCACCGAGCCAATCTCCCTGTGCTATGCAGCTGCTTCCCACTAGCTATCTGTTTTACATTTGGTAGTGTATATATGTCCATGCAATTCTCTCATTTTGTCACAGCTTACCCTTCCCCCTCCCCATACCCTCAAGTCCATTCTTTACTAGGTCTGTGTCTTTATTCCTGTCTTACCCCTAGGTTCTTCATGACATATTTTTTTTCTTCAATTCCATATATATTTGTTAGCATATGGCATTTGTCTTTCCCTTTCTGATTTACTTCACTCTCTATGACAGACTCTAGGTCCATCCACCTCATTACAAATAGCTCAATTTCGTTTCTTTTTATGGCTGAGTAATATTCCATTGTATATATGTGCCACATCTTCTTTATCCATTCATCCTATGATGGACACTTAGGTTGCTTCCATCTCCTGGCTATTGTAAATAGAGCTGCAATGAACATTTTGGTGCATGACTCTTTTTGAATTATGGTTTTCTCAGGGTATATGCCCAGTAGTGGGATTGCTGGGTCATATGGTAGTTCTAGTTGTAGTTTTTTAAGGAACCTCCATACTGTTCTCCATAGTGGCTATATCAATTTACATTCCCACCAAGAGGGCAAGAGTGTTTCCTTTTCTCCATACCCTCTCCAGCATTTCTTGTTTCTAGAGTTTTTGATGATGGCCATTCTGACTGGTGTGAGATGATATCTCATTGTAGTTTTAATTTGCATTTTTTAATGATTAATGATGTTGAGCATTCTTTCAGGTGTTTGTTGGCAGTCTGTATATCTTCTTTGGAGAAATGTCTATTTAGGTCTTCTGCCCATTTTTGGATTGGGTTGCTTGTTTTTTAGTTATTGAGCTGCATGAGCTGGTTGTAGGTTTTGGAGATTAATCCTTTGTCAGTTGCTTCATTTGCAAATATTTTCTCCCATCCTGAGGGTTGTCTTTTGGTCTTGTTTATGGTTTCCTTTGCTGTGCAAAAGCTTTGAAGTTTCATTAGGTCCCATTTGTTTATTTTTATTTCCATTTCTCTAGGAGGTGGGTCAAAAAGGATCTTGCTGTGATTTATGTCATACAGTGTTCTGCTTATGTTTTCCTCTAAGAGTTTGATAGTTTCTGGTGTTACATTTAGGTCTTTAATCCATTTTGAGCTTATTTTTGTGTATGGTGTTAGAGATTGATCTAATCTCATACTTTTACATGTACCTGTCCAGTTTTCCCAGCACCACTTATTGAAGAGGCTGTCCTTTCTCCACTGTACATTCCTTCCTACTTTATCAAAGATAAGGTGACAATATGTGTGTGGGTTTATCTCTGGGCTTTCTATCCTGTTCCATTGATCTGTTTTTCTGTTTTTGTGCCCATACTATACTGTCTTGATTACTGTAGATTTGTAGTATAGTCTGAAGTCAGGGAGCCTGATTCCTCCAGCTCCGTTTTACATTGTCAATATTGCTTTGGCTATTCGGGGTCTTTTGTGTTTCCATACAAATTGTGAAATTTTTTGTTCTAGTTCTGTGAAAAATGCTAGTGGTAGTTTGTTAGGAATTGCATTGAATCTGTAGTTTGCTTTGGGTAGTGGAATCATTTTCACAATGTTGATTCTTCCAATTCCAGAACATGGTATATCTCTCCGTCTATTTGTATCATCCTTAATTTCTTTAATCAGTATTTTATAATTTTCTGCATACAGGTCTTTTGTCTCCTTAGGTAGGTTTATTCCTAGATATTTTATTCTTTTTGTTGCA
>NW_021699647.1:0-2587 GCF_005190385.1 Monodon monoceros
CAAACATCATTTGTGATTCTATACACTGATAATGAACCATCAGAAAAAGAATTTTTAAAAAATGCCACTTACAGTTACATCCAAAAAGATAACTAGGAGTAAATTTAACCAAGGACATGAAGGACCAGCACACTGAAAACTGGAAGACACTGATAGAGGACACTGAACAGACGAAAATAAATGGAGGGGCTTCCCTGGTGGGGCAGTGGTTTAGAGTCCGCCTGCCGATGCAGGGGACGTGGGTTCGTGCCCCGGTCCGGGAAGAGCCCACATGCCTTGGTGCAGCTGGGCCCGTGAGCCATGGTCGCTGAGCCTGCGCTCTGCAAAGGCAGAGGCAACAAAAGTGAGAGGCCCGAATACCGCAAAAAAACAAAACAAAACAAGGGCTTCCCTGGTGGCGCAGTGGTTGAGAGTCTGCCTGCCGAAGCAGGGGACACGGGTTCGTGCCCCAGTTCGGGAGGATCCCACATGCAGCGGAGCAGCTGGGCCCGTGAGCCATGGCCACTGAGCCTGCACTTCCAGAGCCTGTGCTCCGCAACGAGAGAGGCCACAATGATGAGAGAACCACGTACCGCAAAAAAAAAAAGAATACTGTGCAAATATGCATTCTATGGTGGGAATTCCCTGGTCGTCCAGGGGTTGGGACTCTGTGCTCCCACTGCAGGCGGTGCGGGTTCGATCCTGGCTTGGGGAACTAAGATCACGCATCCTGCATGCGACATGGTGTGACCCAAATTTTTGTTTAATTAAAAAAAAATATGCAGTCTAGCCAAATTCATGTATACATGCAATGCAATCCTTCCCAAAAGTCCAATGGCATTTTCCATGGAAACAGAACAAATAATCTTAAGTTGTGTGTGGAACCACAAAGGGCCCAGAAGAGCCAAAGCGACCCTGAGGAAGGAGAACGGGCTGGAGGCGTCTCCCTCCCTGATTTCACACTACATTACGAAGCTACAGTCCCCAAAATGGGTGGAATTGGCACAAAAACAGGAACACAGACCAGAGGAACAGAGCAGAGAACCCAGGAATCAACCTACAGGTATGCGGTCAGTTAATTCACAAGAAAGGAGCCAAGAACATCCACCAGGGAAAGGACAGTCCCCTCAATAAACGGTGCTGGGAAAACCAGACGCCACACGCCAAAGAACAACACTGCATTCTGTCTACACCACACACAAAAGGGGCCAAAAACCCAGTTTTCCAGACCAAGCCCTTCCTCTCCTGGGTCCTCTGAAGACAGACACCCTCAGCAGTAGGCCATGCACAGGAACCTTCTGCCCACTTTTCCTCACCTTCTCCCTCAGTGGCATCACCTCCCGGCAGGTTCTGAGGAGACCAGGCTCCTGTCAGCATGAACTGGACCCCACAGTGTCCCAAAGCTGAAGGCCCAGCGGGTCCTGAGGAGAACCGGCTCCTGTTAGTGTGGACCCGACCCCGGCTTGTCGCGAAGCCCGGCCATCAGCGTGGACTCAGCCCCACGTGTTCCAGAAGCCAAAGCCCCAGCAGGTCCTGAGGAGACAGGGCTCCTCTCAGCATGAACATGAACAGCATGATCTGAACAGACAACCCACCAAAAAAGATATACAGACAGTAAAAGTCATACAGAAACAAGCTCAAGTGCTTCTCTGGTGGCGCAGTGGTTGAGAGTCCACCTGCCGATTTCGGGGGCACGGTTTCGTGTCCCGGTCCGGGAAGATTCCACGTGCCGTGGAGCAGCTGGTTCCATGAGCCATGGCCGCTGAGCCTGCGTGTCCAGAGCCTGTGTTCCGCAACTGGAGATGCCACAACAGAGAGAGGACAGCATACCACAAAAAAAAAAAGAAACAAGCTCAACATCATATACCATTAGGGAATTACAAATTAAAATCATGAGCTATCACAGCACACCTATTAAGACTGCTAAGCTCCAAAAATATGACAATACCAATTGCTAGAGGGTGAGGAAAAAAGGAACTCTCCCTCATAGCTGGGGGGATGCATGCGCTGCCACTTTGTAAGACAATTTGGCAGTTTTTCCAAAGCTAAAAAAGTCTCACGTTGGCATCCAACAATCATACTTCCAGTATTTAGGCAACTGCTTTGAAAATCTATGTCCAAATGCAAACAAGGATGGAATTATGAAGAGCAGCACTTCCATAATGGCTAAAAACTTGAAGAAATCAGGATATCCTTCAAAAGATGAATGCATAAGCAAATTGGGGTACATCCATGTCAATGCGAGTAAAATATGTCACCCCAACATATGTCTCTCTGGCATAAGGATTATTGGTCTGCTTTAAAAAAAAAACAAAAAAAAACAGGGCTTCCCTGATGGCTGAGTGGTTAAGAGTCCACCTGCCGATTCAGGGGACACAGGTTCAAGCCCTGGTCCGGGAAGATCCCACATGCCGCAATTCAACTAAGCCTGTGAGCCACAACTACTGAAGCCCACACGCCTAGAACCTGTGCTCCACAAGAAAAGCCACCACAATGTGAAGCCCGCACACTGCAATGAAGAGTAGCCCCTGCTCGCCACAGCCAGATAAAAGCATGCACGTGGCAACGAAGACCCAATGTAGCCAAAAATAATAAATTTGTAAAAAAA
>NW_021699648.1:0-1137 GCF_005190385.1 Monodon monoceros
GGTTAGGGTTAGGGTTAGGGTTAGGGTAAGGGGACGGGGACGGGGGCAGTTTAGGGTACATGTTAGTGTACGACAACTGTTTAGGGTGAGCGTACGTGTTAAGGTAAGGGTTAGTGTTAGCGTACGTGTTAGGATTAGGAGACGGGTGAGGGTAAGGCTTCGTGTAAGGGTTAGGGTTAGGGTTAGGGTTAGGGGACGGGGACAGGGACAGGGACGGTTTAGGGTACAGGTTAGGGTACGACAACAATTTAGGGTGAGCGTACGTCTTAGGGTACGGGTTAGTGTTAGCGTACGGTTTAGGATAAGGGGACGGGTTAGGGTAAGGCTTCGGGTAAGGTTTAGGGTTACGGTTAGTGTTAGAGTTAGGGTTAGGGGACGGGGACGGTTTAGGGTACAGTTTGAGGTACCACAAAAGTCTATGGTGAGCGTACGTGTTAGGGTATGGGTTAGTGTTAGCGTACGGGTTAGGATTAAGGTACGGGTTAGTGTAAGGCTTCGGGTAAGGTTTAGGGTTAGGTTTAGGGTTAGGGTTAGGGGACGGGGACAGGGACGGTTTAGGGTACAGGTTAGTGTACGACAACGGTTTAGGGTGAGCGTACGTGTTAGGGTACGGGTTAGTGTTAGCGTACGGGTTAGGATTAGGAGACGGGTTAGGGTAAGGCTTCGGGTAAGGGTTAGGGTTAGGGTTAGGGTTAGGGGATGGGGATGGGGACGGTTTAGGGTACAGGTTAGGGTACGACAACGGTTTAGGGTGAGCATACGTGTTAGGGTACGGGGTGGTGTTAGCGTATGGGTTCGGATTATGGGACGGGTTATGGTAAGGTTTCGGGTGAGTGTTAGGATTAGGGTTAGGTTTAGGGGACGGGGACTGTGACGGGGCCGATTTAGGGTCCAGGTTAGTGTACCACAACGGTTTAGGGTGAGCGTACGTTTTAGGGCATGGGTTAGTGTTAGTGTACGGGTTAGGATTAGGAGTCGGGTTAGGGTAAGGCTTCGGGTAAGGGTTAGGATTAGGGTTAGGGTTAGGGGACGGGGACGGGGACGGTTTAGCGTACAGTTGAGGGTACGACAACAGTTTAGGTTGAGCGTACGTGTTAGGTTATGGGTTAGTGTTAGCGTACGGGTTAGGATTAGGGG
>NW_021699649.1:0-2618 GCF_005190385.1 Monodon monoceros
TGGATGGACCTAGAGTCTGTCATACAGAGTGAAGTAAGTCAGAAAGACTTACCATATGCTAACACATATATATGGAATCTAAGAAAAAAAACGTAATGAAGAACCTAGGGGTAAGACGGGAATAAAGACACAGACCTACTAGAGAATGGACTTGAGGATATGGGGAGGGGAAAGGGTAAGCTGTGACAAAGTGAGAGAGTGGCATGGACATATATACACTACCAAACGTAAGACAGATAGCTAGTGGGAAGCAGCCGCATAGCACAGGGAGATCATCTCGGTGGTGTGTGACCACCTAGAGGGGTGGGATAGGGAGGGTGGGAGGGAGGGAGACGCAAGAGGGAAGAGATATGGGAACATACGTATATGTATAACTGATTCACTTTGTTATAAAGCAGAAACTAACACACGATTGTAAAGCAATTATACTCCAATAAAGGTGTTAAAAAAAATAATCTTCCAACAAACAAAAGCCCTATACTCCAATAAAGATGTTAAAAAAAAATAATCTTCCAACAAACAAAAGCCCTGGACTAGATGCCTTCACCGCCAAATTCTATCAAACATTTAGAGAAGAGCTAACACCTATCCTTCTCAAACTCTTCCAAAATACAGCAGAGGGGGGATCACTCCCCAACTCATTCTACGAGGCCGCCATCACCCTGATACCAAAACCAGACAAAGATGTCACAAAGAAAGAAAACTACAGGCCAATATCACTGATGAACATAGATGCAAAAATCCTCAACAAAATACTAGCAAACAGAATCCAACAGCATATTACAAGGATCATACACTATGATCAAGTGGGGTTTATCCCAGGAATGCAAGGATTCTTCAATATATGCAAATCAATCAATGTGATACACCATATTAACTAACTGAAGGAGAAAAACCATATGATCATCTCAATAGATGCAGAGAAAGCTTCTGACAAAATTCAACACCAATTTATGGTAAAAACCCTCCAGAAAGTAGGCATACAGGGAACTTTCCTCAATATAATAAAGGCCATATATGACAAACCCACAGCCAACATCATCCTCAATGGTGAAAAACTGAAACTATTTCCACTAAGATCAGGAACAAGACAAGGTCGCCCACTCTCACCACTATTATTCAACACAGTTTTGGAAGTTTTAACCACAGCAATCAGAGAAGAAAAAGAAATAAAAGGAATCCAAATCGGAAAAGAAGAAGTAAAGCTGTCACTGTCTGTAGACTACATGATACTATACATAGAGAATCCTAAAGATGCTACCAGAAAACTACTAGAGCTAATCAATGAATTTGGTAAAGTAGCAGGATACAAAATTAATGCACAGAAATCTCTAGCACTCCTATACACTAATGATGAAAAATCTGAAAGTGAAATTAAGGAAAGACTCCCTTTTACCATTGCAACAAAAAATAAAATATCTAGGAATAAAGCTACCTAAGGAGACAAAAGACCTGTATGCAGAAAATTACAAGACACTGATGAAAGATATTAAAGATTATACAAATAAATGGAGAGATATACCATGTTCTTGGATTGGAAGTATCAACAGTGTGAAAATGACTCCACTACCCAAAGCAATCTACAGATTCAATGCAATCCCTGTCAAACTACCACTGGCATTCTTCACAAAACTAGAACAAAAAATTTCACAATTTGTATGGAAACACAAAAGACACCGAATAGCTAAAGCAGTCTTGAGAAAGAAGAACGGAGCTGGAGGAATCAGGCTCACTGACCTCAGACTATACTACAAAGCTACAGTAATCAAGACAGTATGGTACTGGCACAAAAACAGAAATATATATCAATTGAACAGGATAGAAAGCCTAGAGATAAACCCACGCACATATGGTCACCTTATCTTTGATAAAGGAGGCAAGAATATACAGTGGAGAAAAGACAGCCTCTTCAATAGGTGGTGCTGGGAAAACTGGACAGCTACATGCAAAAGAATGAAATTAGAGTACTCCCTAACACCATACACAAAAATAAACTCAAAATGGATTAAAGACCTAAATGTAAGGCCAGACACTATCAAACTCTTAGAGGAAAACACAGGCAAAACACTCTATGACATAAATCACAGCAAGATCCTTTTTGACCCACCTCCTAGAGAAATGGAAATAAAGACAAAAATAAACAAATGGGACCTAATGAAACTTCAAAGGTTTTGCACAGCAAAGGAAACCATAAACAAGATGAAAAGGCAACTCTCAGAATGGGGGAAAAAATTTGCAAATGAAGCAACTGACAAAGGATTAATCTCCAAAATTTACAAGCAGCTCATGCAGCTCAATATCAAAAAAACAAACAACCCAATCCAAAAATGGGCAAAAGACCTAAATAGACATTTCACCAAAGAAGACATACAGATTGCCAAGAAACACATGAAAGAATGTTCAACATCATTAATCATTAGAGAAATGCAAATCAAAACTACAGTGAGATATCATCTCACACTGGTCAGAAGGCCAACATCAAAAAATCTACAAACAATAAATGCTGGAGAGGGTGTGGAGAAAAGGGAACACTCTTGCACTGTTCGTGGGAATGTAAATTGATTCAGCCACTATGGGGAACAGTATGGAGGTTCCTTAAAAAACCAAAAAGAGAACTA
>NW_021699650.1:0-1361 GCF_005190385.1 Monodon monoceros
CGGCTGAGTGCCGCCCCCACCGAGTGAGAAGCCGGATTTCCTCACCCAGCGCCCCCATAGCTTTTCCGTGCTTTGCTCCAATCAGTTGTAGCTCCCACCAAAGACTTGAGAAAAGCCTCTAACAGGACTGGCAGAGACTGAAAGAGATGCTGAAATAATCAGAAGTAACAGAAGAAAATTGCAAAACAAAACTAACCAAAACCACCACTTCTCAGAGATGAGAGAAATCCAAAGCACGAACAGGGTGCTCTCGAACACCGTGAACAAGCAAGGTCTCCTGTGGATTAATATTGGATTTCATCCACGTAAGATTTGGAAGATCAAATTGAAAAAAAATCTCCTAGAAAGTAGGAAAAAAACAAAGCAATGGAAAATAAGAGTAAAAAGATAATATGCTCACAGTGACTCTCCAGAAACACCGACACATGTTGAAAAGGTTCTTGGATGAGAGTGGAGAAAACAGAGCAGGAAATTATCCCTGTGGCTATGGGGGGGATCTGAAGAAAAAAACTGGCAAATTTTTGGATAAGTTTGATCACATTCGTAGAAAAAATGTTATGGTTGAGAATCTCGGGCTCTGTTAATAGTAGGAACCTAGAAATTATGCACACCAAAAAATAAAGTAATTAGGGCTTCCCCGGTGGCGCAATGGTTGAGAGTCCGCCTGCCGATGCAGGGGACACGGGTTCGTGCCCCGGTCCGGGAGGATCCCACGTGCCGCGGAGCGGCTGGGCCCATGAGCCGTGGCCGCTGAGCCTGTGCGTCCGGAGCCTGTGCTCTGCAACGGGAGAGGCTGCAACGGGAGAGGCCACAGCGGTGAGAGGCCCGCGTACCGCAAAAAAAAATAAAAAATAAGTAAAAAATAAAGTAATAACTCCAAGGAAAGCAATAAGTTGTATAAGAAAGGAAATATAATATTACCTTATTATGTGAGTTTTCAGCAAATAATATTTACCTAGAAATAATGTGAATACTAAATATTGATTTTTTAAAATAATTTTTTATTGGAGTATAGTTGATTTACAATGTTGTGTTAGTTCAGGTGTACAGCAAAGTGAATCAGTTATACAGATACATACATCCACTCTTAGATTCTTCTCCCATATAGGCCATTACAGAGTATTGAGTAGAGTTCTCTGTGCTATACAGTAGGTCCTTATTAGTTAACTCTTTTATGTATAGTAATGTGTATATGTCAATCCCAATCTCCCAATTTATCCCTCCCCTCCTCACCCCCACCCCCGGTAACCATAAGTTTATTTTCTACATCTGTGACTCTATTTCTGTTTTATAGATAATTTCATTTGTACCCCTCTTGGGGGGCTGGGGGTGGGCAAGCGTTCCCCCTGAGCTCTCTCCAC
>NW_021699651.1:0-8000 GCF_005190385.1 Monodon monoceros
AGTGTTCTAGTTAAACTTTTCTGTAGCACTATAAGATAAGCATGTTACTACTTTTAGATGTTTGTTTTTAATATCAATTATTTCGTCTGGAATACCATCTGGGGCAACGCTTCATCTGCAGTATGTGGTCTGTGTTCCACATATTGGGAAACCCTTCCTTCAAGAGAAGAACAAAGCCTTTTAAGTCAAACAATTTTATATATTTTTAAAATTTAAATTTAATCTTACAAAAACATCAGATTATAACTGAAGTCATCATATACAGTATCAGTTCTGTACTCAACACTTCAGGAGCTTTTACTCTGAGAAAAGAGCAAGTGTTTTGAACTTAGAACTCAAACCCCCAATCTGCTTTTTACTGGGGTCAGAGATTCTCAATTTTGAGAAAACTCTGACTTCCTTTTTGAGGACCTGATGAGGTCATACATGTACAGAATCTAGCACACAAAAATGGCTAACAGTACATACTCTATAAATGTGAGTTTTTATAGTAAATCCTATTTTTATTAGATAAAAGAACTCAATAAGTGAAGCTATGGTCATAATTGTACACAGCTCCAGGTTTGGTCAGCCATTCGTGACCATACAGGACAGATCAAAATCATCTAGGCAAGTTAACAGAGCTGTGACTTTTAACTTTCTGTGTAGAGGAGATTGATATCAGCATAGAAACAGGAGCAGGTAGCTTTCAGAGTGACAGCATCATTAGAGGTATCTTGCAGGGAAGATGGGCACCTCACAAAGTTTGAAGGGATGGCAACCTGGAGCTGCCCCTTCTGTCTCTACCTTTTAAGTAAAGTCCAATCTTCAAAGAGAAAGGCAATTCAGAAACAGCTGATCACAGGAGAGCCTGGCCCTACATTACTCACAGCCTTGAAGCTCTAGAGAATAGAAGAGGTTTTACATCCCAGCTCATTGTATGAAGCTAGCATAACCTTGATACCAAAGTCAAAGAGAGTACATGAAATAAAAGTATAGGCTAGTGTCACTCATGGGGACACACATAATCCTAAACAAATTATTAGGACATAGATTGCTCATGACCAAACTGTGTTTATTTTAGGAATATAAAGTTGGCTTAAACATAGAAACTTATCCATTTAATTCAACCCATTCATATATTAATAGAGGGAAAAATCTTATGATCATCTCAATAAATGCACTTTAAGTGTTTGGTGAAATTCAACATGTAATCAAGATGAACACTCTAAACAAACTAATAATAGAATACAATGACTTTGATAAAGTATATCTACCAAAAGAAAAGCACAGTAAACACCATGGTGAAATATTGAAAAAGTTCCATTTCTCATCAGGGAAAAACAAGGATGTCCACAGTCACCAGTTCTGTTCAACATTATTTTACTGGGTGGGTCTACCTAATGCTGTAAAATGAGAAAAGGAAATAAAAGCTATAATGTTTAAAATGGCAGGAACAAAACTGTTATTATTATTCAAAGATGATATGATTATGTATGTTGAACACTGAAAAGGATCTAAAGATAAACTTTAGGACTTAATACGCATATTTTAGCAAGGTTGCTGGGTAGAAAAAACAATACACAAAAATTAGGTCTCTATATACCAGATCAAACAAAATATAAAATTTCCAATAAAAGGTACAATTTTCAATAGCATCAAATACCTAGGAATAAATTTAACAAAAGACATGCAAGACTTCTTTGGACAAAACTGCGAAACTTTACTGAGAGAATTTTAACAGTCACATTTCCAACATAAGATCACCCTGCATGGTTACGGTTTGTCTTCATTTAAACCTGTGGTTGCCCTTCACCTGTAAGATAACATAACATTTGGGAATATTAGTTAGAACTTTATTCAGATGATGCTAAAGGGATACAGAGGACACTACGGTCTTAGTTTTATAAAATGGACTAAAACCAGAACCCTAAGGGTGACCCTTGGCTTATATACAGTTAAACCTCTGTAGAGACTTTGAAGGTAGAATTTCAGGCACATTAACAATATTTGCTAAACACACCACTCTTTCTAGTGGTACAGAGAAACAAAGAGACTGTTCAAGTTCAGAACTGATTAAACCCAATGCTTCCATTCAGAGGTAGTTTTAAGTAGAAAGTAACATTTTTTTACACTTTTAGTAAAAATCCAACCAAACAAATAAAAAAACCTAAGAAACAAAAGAAACTTTTTAAAAGTTCACTTAAATGTTTTGACTTGAAAAAAAATATTCTTAATATAGGATATCGCAAAGAGTAATGTCACACTTAGAATTGCTTAAATGGAAAACAGAAAGGCTAGTATTGCATTTGTTTTGGCTCTATTGTGGAAAAGCACAAAACTTTCTATGAGCCAGTTTAGCCCTTACATAGTAGTAGGTTAACCATTTGTCCCTGTTTTCATCCATACTCCTGCTATAATTATGAGTAGTGACTACACACCTAAAAGCATTCCAGTTTGTATAATAAATTATATGGTTACACTAGTTTTAAGCCATTACCATCAAAAGTAACATCACATTGTGAAGGAAAATAGTACCATGTCTCACAGCCTGGAAGAAAAAAAGGACAGAAGCGGGGTGGAGAGAAAGGGGAAAAATCCTGGAAAGCCAAATATCTAGATAGACAGATAATATAGTCAATAGTGTCTTTTTTTTCACTGTATATTTATTTATTTATTAAAATTTTTATTGATTTGCTTTACAATGTTGTGTTAGTTTCTGCTTTATAACAAAGTGAGTCAGTTATACATATACATATATCCCCATATCTCTTCCCTCTTGCATCTCCTTCCCTCCCACGCTCCCTATCCCACCCTTCTAGCTGGTCACAAAGCACCGAGCTGATCTCCCTGTGTTATGCGGCTGCTTCCCACTAGCTATCTATTTTACATTTGGTAGTGTATATATGTCCATATATAAACTACCACTCTCTCACTTTGTCCCAGCTTACCTGTCCCCCTCCCTGTGTCCTCAAGTTCATTCTCTAGTAGGTCTGCATCTTTATTCCTGTCTTGCCCCTAGGTTCTTCATGACCTTTTTTTTGTTTAAATTCCATATATATGTGTTAGCATACGGTATTTATTTTTCTCTTTCTGACTTACTTCACTCTGTATGACAGACTCTATGTCCATCCACCTCACTACAAATAACTCAATTTCATTTCTTTTTATGGGATGTACTGAGAGCCTGGGTTCGTGAAAGCCCACTAGGAGCTCAATTCCACAGCAGCTGCCTGTGGCCATGGTAGCCAGCCAGTGGTGAGATGAGCCAGAAGCCTGAGCTCATGGGAGCCTAGTGATATGGAAGATGTCTGGTGTTGGTATGGATCAGTAGCTTGGGACCACAGGCGCCCATTGGAAGCCTAAGGTCACAGAAGCCTCCTGGGTCTCTGGGAGCCAATCCAGGTTCTCGGTTTTCAGGGACCCTCTGGGAGCCTGGAGCTAAGGAAGTCAGTTGGAGGAGCAGGAGCTGCCCAGGCCCACTGGAGCCGGAAGGCATAGGGATGAGTTGAGGTAGTGGGTTGTGTGAGCCCTCAGGAGTCTGGTGCCATGAGAACCTCCTGAGGCCACTGGAGCCAGTGGGAGCCAGGGTGAGCTGGGACCTGAACTCACAGGAGCCCACTGGGGGCCTGGTGCTGTGGAAGTTGTCTGGCTCCACAGATGCTGCTTAGGGCTCCTGGAGCTGGCAGGCGCTGGGGTAAGCTGGGTGCCAGGTTTTGTGGGAGCTCACTAGGACCCTGGTGCCACAGGATCTGCTTGAGGCCAGTGGAACCAGCAGGTCCAGGGATGAGGTGGGTACCTGTGATCATGGGACTGCTAGGAGCCTGGGGCCATGACAGCTGTCTGAGGGCTTGAGCTGGCAGGTGCCAGGTTGAACTGGTGGCTTGGGTTCACATGGGAGCCTGTTGCTGTGCAAACTACCTGGGACCACATAGGATGCCTGGGGCTGCTGGAACTGACAGACACCAAGGTGAACTGGGGGCATGATTTTACAGGAGTCCACTGGGAATCTGATATCACAGCAGGCGTCTAGTACCATGGGAAACTTCTGGGGCACTGGAGCTGGCAGGCACAGGGGGTTTGATTTCCCAGGAGTCCACAAGGAGTCTGGTGCCAAGGTCATTGCCTGGGGCCACAGGAATCAGCAGACACTGGGATGAAATGGAGACCTGGATTTCTGGGAGCTCAGAGGGAGCCTAGTGCCATTGGAGCCAGCAGACACTGGAGGTGCACAAGAGACCTGGATATGTAGGGGGTGTCAGAAATCTGGTGCAAACACTACTGTCTGGGGTCACTGTAGCTGGCAGGCACGTGAAAGCTGAGGTTACTTCAAACATAATTCATTTTATTTGTATCTTAGTGTGAGGCCATGATAAAAGGGGAAACACAAAATTGCTTTTCTTAACAGAACAGGCTGCAGAGAAATTCCAGGAGAGAATACCCTTGGAAGCTCTCTGAAAAGATGACTACAAGGAAACATTGCTTTTAAAATCTGGACTTATTTATTTAAATTTATTATTTATTTTTTTAACATCTTTATTGGGGTATAATTGCTTTACAATGGTGTGTTACTTTCTGTTTTATAACAAAGTGAATCATCTATACATATGCATATATCCCCATATCTCCTCCCTCTTGCGTCTCCCTACCACTCTCCCTATCCCACCACTCTAGCTGGTCACAAAGCTCTGAGCTGATCTCCCTGTGCTATGTGGCTGCTTCCCACTAGCTATCGATTTTACATTTGGTAGTGTATATATGTCCATGCAACTCTCTCACTTTGTCCCATCTTACCCTTCCCCACCCCTGTATCCTCAAGTCCATTCTCTACGTCTTCGTCTTTATTCCTGTCCTGCCCCTAGGTTCTTCAGAAACATTTTTTAAAATTCCATATATATGTGTTAGCACACGGTATTTGTTTTTCCCTTTCTGACTTAACTTCACTCTGTATGACACACTATAGGTCAATCCACCTCACTAAAAATAACTCGATTTCATTTATTTTTATGGCTGAGTAATATTCCATTGTATATACATGCCACATTTTCCTTATCCACTCATCTGTCAATGGACACTTAGGTTGCTTCCATGTCCTGACTATTGTAAATAGAGTTTCAACGAATATTGTGTAACAAGACTCTTTGAGTTATGGTTTTCTCAGGGTATATGCCAAGTAGTGGGATTGCTAGGTCGTATGGTAGTTCTATTTTTAGATTTTTTAAGGAACTTCCATACTGTTCTCCATAGTGGCTAAACCAATTCACATTCCCACCAGCAGTGCAAGAGTGTTCCCTTTTCTCCACACCCTCTCCAGCATTTATTGTTTCTAGATTTTTTGATGATGGCCATTCTGACCGGTGTGAGGTGGTACCTCACTGTAGTTTTGATTTGCATTTCTCTAATGATTAGTGACGTTGAGCATCCTTTCATGTGTTTGTTCACTAACTGTATGTCTTCTTTGGAGAAATGTCTATTTAGGTCTTCTGCCCGTTTTTGGATTGGTTTCTTTGTTTTTATCATATTGAGCTGCATGACCTGTGTGTAAATTTTGGAGATTAATCCTTTGTCAGTTGCTTCATTTGAAGATATTTTCTCCCATTCTAGGGGTTGTCCTTTTGTCTTGTTTATGTTTTCCTTTGCCCTGCAAAAGCTTTTAACTTTCATAAAGTCCCATTTTTTTATTTTTGTTTTTTTTTTCCATTTCACTAGGAGTTGGGTAAAAAAGGATCTTGTTGTGATTTATGTCATAGAGTGTTCTGCCTATGTTTTCCTCTATGAGGTTTAGAGTGCCTGGCCTTATATTTAGGTCTTTAATCTATTTTGAGATTATTTTGTGTATGGTGTCAGGAAGTGTTCTAATTTAATTATTTTACATGTAGCTGTCCAGGTCTCCCTGCACCACTTATTGAAGAGGCTGTCTTTTCTCCACAGTTTATTCTTGCCTCCTTTATCAAAAATAAGGTGACCATATGTGCATGGGTTTATCTCTGTGCTTTCTATCCTGTTCCATTGATCTATATTTCTGTTTTTCTGCCAGTACCATACTGTCTTGATTACTGTAGTTTTGTATGATAGTCTGAAGTCTGGGAGCCTGCCTCAGCCAGCTCCACATTTCTTTCTCAAGATTGCTTTGGCTATTCAGGGTCTTTTGTGTTTCCATACAAATTGTGAAATTTTTTGTTCTATTTCTGTGAAAAATGCCACTGGTAGTTTGAATGGGATTGCATTGAATCTGTAGATTGCTTTGGGTAGTATAGTCATTTTCACAATGTTGATTCTTCCAATACCAAGAATCTCTCAACCTGTTTGTATCATCTTTAATTTCTTTCATCAGTGTCTTATAATTTTCTTCATACAGGTCACTTGTGTGATTAGGTAGGTTTATTCCTAGGTATTTTAATTATTTTGTTGCAATGGTAAATGGCAGTGTTTCCTTAAATTCTGTTTCAATTTTCATCATTATTGTATAGGAATGCAAGAGATTTCTGTGCATTAAATTTGTATCCTGCTACTTTACCAAATTCATTGATTAGTTGTAGTATTTTTCTGGTAGCCTCTTTAGGATTCTCTATGTAGAGTATCATGTCATCTGCACACAGTGACAGGTTTATTTCTTCTTTTCCAATTTGGATTCCTTTTATTTCTTTTTCTTCTCGGATTGCTGTGGCTAAAACTTCCAAACTGTGTTGAATAATAGTGGTAAGAGTGGGCAACCTTGTCTTGTTCCTGATCTTAGAGGAAATGGTTTCAATTTTCCACCATTGAGAACAATGTTGGCTGTGGGTTTGTCATATATGGGCATTATGTTGAGATAACTTTCCTCTATGCATACTTTCTGAAGGGTTTTTATCATAAAAGGCTGTTGAATTTTTTTCAAAAGCTTTTTCTGTATCTATTGAGATGATCATATGGTTTTTCTACTTCAAATTATTAATATGGGGGGGGACCTTGAAGAAGGCGGAAGAGTAAGACGCGGAGATCGCCTTCCTCCGCACGGATACACCAGAAATACATCTGCACGTGGAACAACTCCTGCAGAGCACCTACTGAAGGCTGGCAGAGGACCTCAGACCTCCCAAAAGGCAAGAAACTCCCCACGTACCTGGGTAGGGCAAAAGAAAAAAAGAAAAAACAGAGACAAAAGAATAAGGACGGCACCTGCGCCAGTGGGAGGGAGCTGTGAAGGAGGAAAAGTTTCCACACACTAGGAAGCCCCTCCGCGGGCGGAGACTGCGGGAGGCGGAGAGGGGGGCTTCGGGACCGCGGAGTAGTGCACAGCGACGGGTGCGGAGGGCAAAGCGGGGAGATTCCTGCACAGAGGATCGGTGCCGACCGGCACTCACCAGCCCGAGAGGCTTGTCTGCTCACCCGCCCGGGCGGGCGGGGCTGCGAGCTGAGGCTCGGGTTTCGGTTTTGGACGGAGCGCAGGGAGAGGACTGGGGTTGGCGGCTTGAACATAGCCTGAAGGGGTTAGTGCACCACGACTAGCCGGGAGGGAGTTCGGGGAAAAGCCTGCACCTGCCGAAGAGGCAAGAGACTTTTTCTTCCCTCTTTGTTTCCTGGTGCGCGAGGAGAGGGGTTTAAGAGCGCTGCTTAAAGGAACTCCAGAGACGGGCGCGAGCCGCGGCTAAAAGCGCGAACCCCAGAGACGGGCGCGAGCCGCGGCTAAAAGCGCGAACCCCAGAGACGGGCGCGAGCCGCGGCTAAAAGCGCGGACCCAGAGACGGGCGCGAGCCGCCGTTAAAAGCATGGACCTCAGAGACGGGCGGGAGACGCTAAGGCTGCTGCTGCCGCCACCAAGGGGCCTGTGTGCGAGCACAGGTCACTCTCCACACCCCTCTTCCGCGGAGCCTGTGCAGCCCGCCACTGCCAGGTTCCCGGGATCCAGGGACAACTTCCCCGGGAGAACGCACGGCGGGCCTCAGGCTGGTGCAACGTCACACCGCCTCTGACGCCGCAGGCCCGCCCCGCACGCAGTGCCCCTCCTTCCCCCCCCCTCACCCCCGGCCTGAGTGAGCCAG
>NW_021699652.1:0-2500 GCF_005190385.1 Monodon monoceros
CCAAAATTCCAGATGCCCAAGTCCTGTCTCTGAAGATTCTCATTCAATGGGTTCAGGATTTCCTCTATATTTATAAACCTACAGGTGATTCTGGTACGATTCACAGACACAATGTAAAGCTTCTCTTTTCCAGGAAAGAATACCAGATTATTTTGTTATCTTATAGTTATACTAACAGGTTGTACTATTGACGGATAAGTCTGCTGTCAAAATGCACCCCCACTAGGGATAAAAAAGGAACTAGTAGTCTCTACTGCTACCTGGTGGCAGCATGCATGTATTGCAAGGGCAATTATTGTAGGAATCCAAATTAGTGGAACATTTTAGAATTGGAAGACTACATAGAGATCACCTAGTCAAGCTTCCAACTATTATAGTTGTAAAAACTAAGGCCCATAAAAATGAAATGATTTGTCTCCAAAGAGCATTAGTGAAAGTATGAAGTAAAAAATACCTCTGAAGTTTTCAATTAGTGCTGTTTTTATCAATCTCGAGTATTAGCTTAAACTTCAGTGTGACAGATTTGGGATTGAATCCTTGTTCATGTTTACTGATTGCGTGCCTTTTAGTAAGTTACTAAAACACATTTTTTTAAAAATAGACGTATTTATTTATTTATCTTTGGCTGCCTAGGCTCTTCGTTGCTGTGCGCAGGCTTTCTCTAGTTGCAGTGAGCGGGGGCTACTCTGTTGCAGTACGCGGGCTTCTCATTGTGGTGGCTTCTCGTTGTTGCTGAGCACGGGGTCTAGGTGCGTGGGCTTCAGTAGTTGTGGTTCACGGGCTCTAGCACGCAGGCTCAGTAGTTGTGGCACATGGTCTTAGTTGCTCCGTGGCATGTGGGATCTTCCCGGACCAGGGCTCAAACGTGTGTCCCGTGCACTGGCAGGTGGATCCTTAACCACTGCGCCAACAGGGAAGCCCTACGAATACACTTTTAACTTTGCTTTTCACGTATGTAAAATGGTGAGCCTTGACTGATATAGAACATGAGATAACCTAGCACTGTTCTTAACACATATATGTAGTTAATTTTTTTTGGCTCTCATCCCTCTTAAACAGCCTCTATCCTCTTAAAAATGAATGTGTCTTTCAGCTAGCAGAGCACCCCAGAGCTGACCACATTCTGGCAAGAGATATAGGATTCTTTTTCTTACTGGGGGTTCTTTATACCTGATATT
Source organism: Monodon monoceros (assembly GCF_005190385.1). Classification (NCBI taxonomy): domain Eukaryota; kingdom Metazoa; phylum Chordata; class Mammalia; order Artiodactyla; family Monodontidae; genus Monodon; species Monodon monoceros. Next base: position 1,179 of record NW_021699652.1, read on the forward strand.
TGAACTGCACTTAAACATGAACAACTCTTGTTTATACTGTATTAATGGATTTGATGGATGAAGTTTAGAAAGTAATATGCAGGAATTGAGCTGCCTTACTCTCAAGAAATATAATTCGATAGTGGTGGCTAGAACGACAAACAGTGTTTGGACAGGGAGTCCATATTGGATGTGAACTTCCTGTACTCCCATTCGTCTATTAAGAATAAATAGAATCCCTTCAAAATGTGTTTTAAAGGGCAGTTATTTCTTTCTGCCTCATTTAAGTTACCTGCAAGAAAAAGACAATCTCCTGAATCCTTGTTTAATAGGCTTTTAATATAAAGCAGATAATTTTTTGCAACATTTCCCAAACTTTTCATTATCCAATTGGCTGAGGCTTCTCAACGATTATCATTTCACAATATCTCCATCTTCAGCTTCTTTCAATGAATTGGCCTAATAGATGTGCCATTAAAACAGAGCTTCACTCTCAACGTATTTTTAATTTTGTATTCAAACAGTATGAAGGATTCAGCCGTAACAGTGAGTGGATTTCTGATACATGCTACATGATGGATGCAACTAAGTGAAAGAAGTCAGGCATGAAAGGCTACATATTGTATGGTTCCATTTATATGAGATGTCCAGCAGTGGCAAATCCATACACACAGAAAAGATTATACATTAGTGGTTGCCAGGGGTTTGGAAGAGAGGGAGATAGGGAATGACTCCTTAAAATGGGTGTAGGTTTCCTCTTGGTTGATGAAAATGTTTTGCAGCTAGGCAGTGGTGATAGTTGCACAACATTGTGACAGTAGTAAATTCCACTGAATGGTACAGTGAATTGTAAGATGATCCAAATGGTGAATTTTGTGTTATGTTCATTTTACTAGAATAAAAAGGAGAAAGAATTAGGGAAAGACTTAGAGTTTGGGAAACTAAGGTGAACTGGTCAAGAAAAAGACAGCTCTATTGTTCAGTTTTCTCTCAGCTCTCCTCAGCAAAAGGTAGCCTGAACTTGTACATGATAGTCATTCAACACCGTCCAGGGAAAAGTAAATAAAATAAAACCCAACTCTTCTTCTCTAGCACACGTATGAAAGGTTAACTTGCTGCTCAGCCACGTGGACATTCATGAAGACGTTTCACTTCTGGTGTCCTCTACTTCAGTACTTTACTCACAGCTCATTCACACGTGTAGGCAACAGCATTCCTTAATTCGATGGAATCTGCAGCACTGGTTGTGATCAGTCTCATGAAAAGAAAAGGAAAGGTGGCGCAGAAGTCAAGGGAAGAGATTTTCAAGACAGAGACGTTGTTTAAGATCTAACTCGGCTTGG
>NW_021699653.1:0-1268 GCF_005190385.1 Monodon monoceros
TGAAAGGCCAACAGAAGAAATAGGAGTTAGCAAAGAACATTAATTGTTTTTAATGACGTGCTCTGTTTAGGTTAGAGTGGGCCTAAGTTACAGTTTGTCATTTTTATAAGAGTAAAGCAGTTCACTGATATCACATTAGATTATTTTATTTATATTACAGGGCTCCTTACTAGTTGGTAACCCCTGAATGTCGTCTGGCTCATCTATTTCCGTATCACACTCTAACATGGCCAAGAGTTCAAACTGAGTTGCCCCTACCTACCTTTCCATCCAGAAAAGACTTAACACCACATATCTCATTGATTCCAGGTCTTTTACCCCAAAGTCTATAAGGCTATTTCTTAAAAATTCCCTGACTCATTGGTTAAAATATCTATGAATTGAGTCAACTATGCTAGAGACAGGACTGTGGGTTGGAACAAGGCTTTAATTCTGAAATTGGGGACTTCCCTGGTTGTCTAGTGGTTGAGACTCCACACTTCTACTACAGGGGGCACAAGTTTGATCCCTGGTTGGGGAAGATCCCATATGCTATGCTGTGTGGCAAAAAAAAAAAAAAAAAAAAATTCTGAAGTTTAAGAGGCTGGGAGCAGAAAGGTATAAGCACCCTTTACATCGTTGCACAATTCCTTTACCTTCCAGAAGTAACTGGCTACTTGATCAAGAGCCTTGAACCTGGTGCGACATAAAGGAGGTCTAGTAGCTCAAACAGGTGGCTTTGGAGCCTCTAACCTTGTCAGAGAACTTGAGGGAAACATGTCTGGAGCTTTAGCATAGATATACAGGTATCCAGTTGCTGACTATGTGTAATGCAGGTATTCTCTTGAAAGAGAGATCATTTTGGTGATCCTCTGCTAAAGCATTAACAAGAAAGAGTCTCTGATATACATCTACTCTTTAATTTAGCATAAAAGAACCTCTTTTATTGCCCCTTTTCATTAGTACTGGTACATAAACTTCAAGGTAATATAAGGTTGCCTTTAAGTAGGCATGAACTTTTCACTGTTTCATATATTTTTCATTCTAACACTGTCTTCTTCACATTCATTCTAACAGTAGTACAGGTCTCTTGAACTTAGGTCTGCATGTTGCCGAACATTGTGTAAAAACCTAGTTTATATACAGATGAGAGCAGCAAGATTCTCACACACATGTTTCTTTTCTGGATGTGAAAAATAATTAATTGTCCATTATACACTCTCAGTGTCCATTACTCCTGGCATGTGATTGTACTGAACAACTCTGTATTTTTCTGCTTATTGTTTTAT
>NW_021699654.1:0-1500 GCF_005190385.1 Monodon monoceros
ATCTTTAGGAATCAATACATTTAAAACAAAACATGGGGGAAGTGGTCCAGTGGGTAAGACTCTGCACTCCCCAATGCAGGGGGTCCGGGTTCGATCCTTGGTCAGGGAACTAGACCCCGCGTGCCGCAACTAAGACCTGGCGCAGCCTAAATAAATAAATATTTTAAAAAATAAATAAAAGAAAACATGGGATGTCTGGTTATCCATTAGATCACTCGGGATTCACATGGAAAGGAAAAAAATTTATTAAAGAACAAAACTTGAGAGATGTCAGGATACAACCTAAAATTATGACAATAAAAGCAAGAATCTGATAAATTTCATCCAGATAGCTGAAAACCGAATAAGGTATTTCCCAAACCACCTATCATTTGCCCAAAAATAAAGAAACATCATTCCCATTTATCATTTGACTTAACATTGCATCAAGTAATATAATGAAGGGGAATTTCTTAGCCAATAAAATGTCCTATATTTCTCAGCAATGCTTTCACATACTGCAAACTAATTAATTCAAAATCTGTTTTGTCTGGTCCCTTGTGTTCTCAGTTAATGAGATTTCATGCAGTCCATCCTGGTAACAGCTTCACGTCCCTTCTTCATTTCCTCCGATGCTTAGAGCCAAAGGGCTTCCAACTAAAAAAATAAAATAGAAAATATTCCTCAAGTTTGATAAAATGCTGGATCTACATAATCAAATTTCATCAGAAAGATTCTGAGAAGGGGCCAACCACAAACCATTTCAATTTCAAATATTAAAATATTCAATATTTTAAAATTAAAATATTCAATATTTTAAAATTAAAATATTCTTTTAATTTCTCCATCATAAGTTTTGGAGTTATCAGACCAGGTCTCTGAATTTGAGTGTAGAAACCGTGGTCTCAGGATGAAGAGGGAGAGAATCGCAGAACTTACCCGGGTTGAATGGACTTCAGAACCATGAAGTCCAATAGGCTGGATTTCCAGAACAGGAAAGTGGCCGGTCCAGACCAGAAGTGGTGCCCAAAACCAGGCAAGAAATGAATGATGGTTCTGGAGCTCACATTTTGGGGATGCCAGCGCACACTTCTGACTTCTGATTGATTTGGAAAGGTTTCCTGGAAAGGCTGGAATTTTGGTGGAAAAGGCAATGAGGAAAGATAAGAATTGGAAGGTAGACAACTGCTTTTTCAGACTTAACTAAATCTTTTAACTTTTTCTCCAAATTTGTATTCTTTGACCTTTTCAACAAGCCCAAGAAAGCGACATGCTGACACAATACCACATGTGCATGGTGAGTTCCATCTGCCTAGAAGGAATAGAACACGATACAATCATGATCACAGGGCCACACAGACAAAGACAGCCATCAGAGCTGGTGTTAACCTGTGTACAATTACAGCTGCCATCTACGGAGCTCATTTTGGAAATATTAGACTACTCAAACTCTTTCCTAATTATTCTCAAAATAAATTTGGAAGGTAGATATTACTATTAGCTTTAGCAATCTAAAGTTAA
>NW_021699655.1:0-348 GCF_005190385.1 Monodon monoceros
CCTCCTCCACCGCCTCCTCCTCACCCTCTTCCTTCTTCTTCCTTTTCTTTCTCCTCCTCCACCTCCTCCTCCTTCTTCTTCTTCTTCCTCGTCCTCCTCCTCCTCCGCCTCCTCCTCCACCTCTTCCTTTTTCTTCTTCATCCTCCTCCTCCGCCGCCTCCTCCTCTGCCTCCTTCTCTGCCTCCTCCTTCTTCTTCTTCCTCTTCTTCCTCCTCCTCCACCTCCTCCTCCTCCTCCTCCGCCTCCTCCTCCTCCTCCTCCGCCTCCTCCTTCTTCTTCTTCCTCCTCCTCCACCTCCTCCGCCTCCTCCTCCACCTCTTCACTCTCCTCCTACTTCTTCCTCCTCCT
>NW_021699655.1:855-1203 GCF_005190385.1 Monodon monoceros
CCTCCTCCACCGCCTCCTCCTCACCCTCTTCCTTCTTCTTCCTTTTCTTTCTCCTCCTCCACCTCCTCCTCCTTCTTCTTCTTCTTCCTCGTCCTCCTCCTCCTCCGCCTCCTCCTCCACCTCTTCCTTTTTCTTCTTCATCCTCCTCCTCCGCCGCCTCCTCCTCTGCCTCCTTCTCTGCCTCCTCCTTCTTCTTCTTCCTCTTCTTCCTCCTCCTCCACCTCCTCCTCCTCCTCCTCCGCCTCCTCCTCCTCCTCCTCCGCCTCCTCCTTCTTCTTCTTCCTCCTCCTCCACCTCCTCCGCCTCCTCCTCCACCTCTTCACTCTCCTCCTACTTCTTCCTCCTCCT
>NW_021699656.1:0-364 GCF_005190385.1 Monodon monoceros
CCCTAACCCGTCCCCTAATCCTAACCCGTACACTAACGCTAAACCATACCCTAACACGTACGCTCACCCTAAACCATTGTCGTACCCTAACCTGTACCCTGAACCGACCCCGTCCCCTAACCCTAACCCTAACCCTAACCCTACCCTGACCCGAAGCCGTAACCTAACCTGTCCCCTAATCCTAACCCATCTGCTAACACTAACCCATACCCTAACATGTACGCTCACCCTAAACCGTTGTCGTCCCGTACCTTGTACCCTAAACCGTCCCCATCCCCTAACCCTAACCCTAACCCTAACCCTTACCTGAAGCCTTACCGTAACCCGTCCCTTTATCCGAACCCGTACGCTAACAATAACCATA
>NW_021699656.1:464-776 GCF_005190385.1 Monodon monoceros
TCCTAACCCTAACCCTTACCCGAAGCCTTACCCTAACCCGTCCGCTAATTCTAACCCGTATGCTAACACTAACCCGTACCCAAACTTGTACACTCACCCTAAACCGTTGTCGTACCCTAACCTGTACCCTAAACCGTCCCCGTCCCCTAAGCCTAACCCTAACCCTAACCCTTACCTGAAGCCTTACCCTAAACGGTCCCCTAATCCTAATCCGTACGCTAACACTAACCCGTGCCCAAACACGTATGCTCAACCTAAACTGTTGTTGTACCCTAACCTGTACCCTAAACCGTCCCCATCCCCTAACCCTAG
>NW_021699656.1:876-1240 GCF_005190385.1 Monodon monoceros
CCCTAACCCGTCCCCTAATCCTAACCCGTACACTAACGCTAAACCATACCCTAACACGTACGCTCACCCTAAACCATTGTCGTACCCTAACCTGTACCCTGAACCGACCCCGTCCCCTAACCCTAACCCTAACCCTAACCCTACCCTGACCCGAAGCCGTAACCTAACCTGTCCCCTAATCCTAACCCATCTGCTAACACTAACCCATACCCTAACATGTACGCTCACCCTAAACCGTTGTCGTCCCGTACCTTGTACCCTAAACCGTCCCCATCCCCTAACCCTAACCCTAACCCTAACCCTTACCTGAAGCCTTACCGTAACCCGTCCCTTTATCCGAACCCGTACGCTAACAATAACCATA
>NW_021699657.1:0-1159 GCF_005190385.1 Monodon monoceros
CAGGAGTATCCTCACACCAGTCGGGCCACATCATCGAAAGCTTGGGAACCCAGCACATGTGGACTCAACCCAGAGGACCCACATCACAAAGGGGCTGGGAATGAGGTAAGCAGTAGTAGCCTCACAACAGAGAGCCCATAGAATAAAAAATGTGAGGAATCCAGCAGTTGGAACCTCCCAGCAGGTGGCCCAGCGCAGCAAGGCTATGGGCTCCAGGAAGGAGTGAACTCACACCAGAGGGCCCGCATCATGAGACTGTGTGCAACCCAGTCTTTGGGACAACAGGGCAGAAGCCCCACAAACCCATGGCGATGGGAATCTGGCAGGAGTGTCCTGGCACCAAAGGGCGCACATCAGGAAATGTGGGGGAGCCCAGGAGTTACGGTCGGACGCCAAAGGGGCCCTCACCGCCGAGGGGAGGATGCTCCCAATGGGCTCCATATGACACCAGAGTGCCGACGTCACCAAGGCGACGTGTTCCAGGCAGGAGTGACCTCACATCAGAGGGCCCAGCTCAGAGAACGGTGAGGAACCCAGGCAGGATCAGACTCTCACCAGAGGGCCCGCATCACCAAGGGGATGTGAACCAGGCAGGAGTGTCCTAACACCCGTGGGGCCACATACATATAATCGAAAGTTGAGGAATCCAGCACATGTGGCCTCAAACCAGAGGACACACATCACTAAGGGGCTGGGAGTTAGGCAGGCAGGAGGAGTCTCACAACAGAGCACCCATGAAATAGAAAAGGTGAGGAATCCAGCAGGTGGAACCCCCCAGCATGTGGCCTGGAGCACCGAGTGTATGGGATCCAGGCTGCAGTGAACACACACAAGAGGACCCCACACAATGAAAGTGTGAGCAAGCCAGCCGTTGGCACTTCAAAGCGGAAGGCCCATATCCCCAAGGGGATGGGAACCAGGCAGGAGTGTCCTCGCACCACTGGGAACACATCAGAAAATGTCGGGAGCCCAGGAGTTAGGGCCTGACGCCAAATGGGCACTCATCAGACAGGGGAGGAGGCTTCCAGCAGGCTCCAACTGACACCAGAGGGTCCACGTAACCAAGTAGACGTGTGCTAGGCAGGAATGACCTCACAGCAGAGGGGGTACACCTCACAGAACGGTGAGGAACCCAGGCAGGATTAGACTGTCACCAGAG
>NW_021699658.1:0-336 GCF_005190385.1 Monodon monoceros
GGTGATGGTGATGGTGGCGATGGGGGTGGTGACGGTGGTGGTGATGGTGATGGTGGTGATGGGGGTGGTGGTGATGGTGACGGCGGTGATGGTGGTGGTGGTGATGGTGGCGATGGGGGTGGTGGTGGTGGTGGCGGTGGGGGTGGTGATGGCGGCGGTGGGGGTGGTGACGGTGGTGACGGTGGTGGTGATGGTGATGGTGGTGATGGTGGTGATGGTGATGGTGATGATGGTGATGATGGTGATGGTGGTGATGGTGGTGATGGTGACAGTTGTGACAGTGGTGGTGATGGTAATGGTGGTGATGGTGATAGTTGTGACAGTGGTGGTGATGGT
>NW_021699658.1:436-729 GCF_005190385.1 Monodon monoceros
GGTGACGGTGGTGACGGTGGTGGTGATGGTGATGGTGGTGGTGATAATGGTAATGGTGATGGTGATGGTGGTGATGGTGATGGTGACAGTTGTGACAGTGGTGGTGATGGTAATGGTGGTGATGGTGATGGTGGCGATGGGGGTGGTGATGGTGGCGATGGGGGTGGTGACGGTTGTGACGGTGGTGGTGATGGTGATGGTGGTGATGGGGGTGGTGGTGATGGTGATGGTGATGGTGGTGATGGTGACAGTTGTGACAGTGGTGGTGATGGTAATGGGGGTGATGGTGATGG
>NW_021699658.1:829-1165 GCF_005190385.1 Monodon monoceros
GGTGATGGTGATGGTGGCGATGGGGGTGGTGACGGTGGTGGTGATGGTGATGGTGGTGATGGGGGTGGTGGTGATGGTGACGGCGGTGATGGTGGTGGTGGTGATGGTGGCGATGGGGGTGGTGGTGGTGGTGGCGGTGGGGGTGGTGATGGCGGCGGTGGGGGTGGTGACGGTGGTGACGGTGGTGGTGATGGTGATGGTGGTGATGGTGGTGATGGTGATGGTGATGATGGTGATGATGGTGATGGTGGTGATGGTGGTGATGGTGACAGTTGTGACAGTGGTGGTGATGGTAATGGTGGTGATGGTGATAGTTGTGACAGTGGTGGTGATGGT
>NW_021699659.1:0-1061 GCF_005190385.1 Monodon monoceros
TTTAAATGGCAAAGGTTAGGTGTTCTTAATCACAATGGAAAAAATGAATGAAATAATGATCAATGTTACAATGCGGATAAACATTGAAAACATCCTAAGTGAAAAAAGCCATACAGAAAAACCACCCAGATCATGCTCATCTTGTACACTTTCAATCCAGCAAGGTTTTTAAAGTGAGGAAAAGCCGCAGTGATGGTTCCAAGAAGAGAAAACTGGGTTCGAATAGAAAAATACATTTCCACAAAGCTGGGGCAGCTGGTGAAAGTTGAAGCGGGTCTGTGGATAGGATTATAATGTGGAAACCTTAATTATTCCTCACTTTGGGGTTATGTGCTGGTTGCCTGGGAGAGTAGCCCTCCCACTCTCACAGGGTAAAACAAACTGGAGTATTTTGTGAAGCTGGAAAACTATATACTGCTATTTAAACTTTTTGATACACTTGAAATTTACTAGAAAATAAAGTACTTATCAAAACAACCATGTCATACCATGTCAGAAATACAGACATCAAACTCTGTTATAGAGGCCAAGCCCTACCCAGATCCAGTTCGCCCACAGTGGGGATGCTAATCACCCCTGTAGGAGTCCACATACTACAAGAGGCACCATGGGAATATTATATTCGGAGCCACTATGTCTTGGGTGCTGTGGATGACCTGGATGTAGATGAAACAGTGGGATTTCTGAATTCTAGTTTTCCACATTCAACCACCAAAAAACTGTTACAACTAAAAAATGAATTCAGTAAAGCTGCAGGATACAAAAAAAAAAAAAGAAAAAGCAATGCACAAACATCATTTGTGATTCTATACACTGATAATGAACCATCAGAAAAAGAATTTTTTAAAAAATCCCACTTACAATTGCATCCAAAAAGATAACTAGGAGTAAATCTCACCAAGGACGTGAAGGACCAGCACACTGAAAACTGGAAGACACTGATAGAGGACACTGAAGAGACGAAAATAAATGGAGGGGCTTTCCTGGTGGGGCAGTGGCTGAGAGTCCGCCTGACGATGCAGGGGACGTGGGTTTGTGCCCCGGGCCGGGAAGAACCCACA
>NW_021699660.1:0-1127 GCF_005190385.1 Monodon monoceros
CACCAAGGGGATCGGAACCACGCAGGAGTGTCCTAACACCAATGTGGTCACATCATAGAAAGGTGAGGAACCCAGCACATGTGGCCTCAAAGCAGAGGACCCACATCTCCAAGGGGCTCGGAGTGAGGCAGGCAGGAGTAGCCTTACAACACAGGGCCCATAGAATAAAAAGGTGAGGAATCCAGTAATTGGAAGCTCCCAGCAGGCGGCCCAGGTCACCCAGTCTATGAGATCTAGGCCGCAGTGAACTCACAGCAGAGGGCCCACATCATGATACTGTGAACAACCCAGCCATTGGGACCTCAGAGCAGAAGGCCCACATCCCCATGGGGATGGGAACCTGGCAGGAGTGTCATCGCACCAGTGGGCGCACATCAGAAAACGTGGGGAGCCCAGCAGTTAGGGCCTGACGCCAGACGGCCCTCATCACCGAGGGGAGGAGGCTCCCATCCCGCTCCAACTGCAACCAGAGGGCCCACTTGGCCAAGGTGACGTGTGCCAGCCAGGCAGGAGTGACCTCACAGCAGAGAGCCCACCTCCCAGAAGTGTGAGGTATCCAGCCAGGATCAGACTCTCACCAGAGGGCTCACATCACCAAGGGGATGGGATCCAGGCAGGAGTGTCCTCACACCAGTGGGGCCACATCACTAAAAGGTGAGGAAACCGGCACATGTAGCCTCAAACCACAGGACCTACATCACCAACGGGGGGAGTGAGGAAGGCAGGAGGAGCCTCACAACACAGGGCACAAAGAATAAAAAAGGTGAGGAATCCAGCAGTTCGAACCTCGCAGCAGGCGGCCCAGAGCACAGGGGCTATGGGATCTAGGCCTGAGTGAACTAACATCAGAGAGCCAACACCATGAAACTGTAAGGAACCCAGGCGTTGGGACCTCAGAGCAGAAGGCCCACATCCCAATGGAGATGGGAACCTGGCAGGAGTGTCCTGGCATCACTGGGGTCACATCAGAAAACGTGGGGAGCACAGCAGTTAGAACCTGACGCCAGAGGGTACTCATCACTGAGGAGAGGAGGCTCCCAGCAGACTCCAACTGCCACCAGAGGGCCTACGTCTCCAAGACAACGGGAGCAAGCCAGGCAGGATTTACCTAAGAGCAGAGGGCCCAC
>NW_021699661.1:0-4366 GCF_005190385.1 Monodon monoceros
AAACAGATGGAAGAAGATAGAATCCAATGCAGAGACAGTTGATATAAGCTTGCAAAAGAAATGAGCACCCAGCCTTTGGAACTGAGGAAAAGGAAGCATGTAGCTGAGTTTCTGAATAAAAAATACTATGTGATTGACAAAGAAAATTCCTATCTTGTGTCTTCTGACCCTAATAATTCTAGTGAAGTACAAGGCAAGGTCAAGAGCTGAGAAAGAGGATAGAAGTGACATAGAGGTTACTCTATATTAATGACATCTTTCAATAGCTAATTCATGGGAAGCTTTAAGGTATGAGGAATTTGAACAGAAGGGTAGTTCAAATGATTGGTAAGGGTTTAATAGAGAGCTGTGATCAAAAAACAAGTATCGAATCAGAATGAATGGGTTTGAAACCCACTTCTACCACTTCCGTATTTTGTGACTTTGAGTGTCAGGTTATTCATCTGTAAAATGAGAGTAAAAAAATTGATAATCCTATAGGATTACTATGAAGATACAAAGAAATAATAAGAGGTAAAATGATAGACACACTATCTTAATTAGTTACTTGCATTTTTTTTTTTTTTTTGGTTAGTCAGTGGATCTATAGTGACAGGATAAGAAAGTAGAGAGATTAATAGAGTAGGAAAATGGCAATGGGTCAAGCCTCATGATATATTCACTTTTATTTTTTTAGATCAAAAGTCAGTGAAGTAAGGAGTGAAGGAGATAAAAGGGTAAATGGTTTTAGTAAAACAAAAAAGAAGTAGATTAGCAGTCATCATTTAAGATATGGCAAAATTATGCTTGATGTCAATGTGTAAAGTGTAAAAAAAAAATTGCTAGAAAATGGAAAATTGTTTGTAAAGATTCTTAGTGGATTCAGGATGCCTTCACCTACATACCTACTCACTTTTTAACCAACCTCTATGTATGCTTTGCACCTAACACTCAAATGATTTCGCTTTGCTAAGATCTGATATCTAATTTTATTTGATCTAGCAACAACATTCAATACAGTTGAACTCTTTTTCCTTTTTAAAATACTCACATTTCTTGACTGGCCTCCAAGTTTTTACATTTTTTTCATAGTCCTCCTACATCCTTGTCTGCTCCATCACTATCTTCTATGAAAATACGGCCGCCTTTCCAATGATCCCAAATACTGAATTTGGGGGTCTTCAGTGTATAGGTGGTATAGTTTACTTAGTTCTTGGAAAAAAGTGTGAATTGAGAACAGGAGAGCCCAAATCTATATCCAGAGCAAATTTAATATTCAGAATTTCTTAGAATGGAAGATTCTATCTTTCTCTACTATAACGCTGGCTGCTTGAATCAGTAAGAATAGCCATCCATCTCCATGGCTTCCTCTTTCCCATGGTAGGGAGAATAATCATGATTTACTCTTTCTGTAGTCTCCAACCTAGCCCTTACTAAAGTGTTCTAAATAATCCATATGTATTTTCCCTAGAACTCCTTAGCCCTAATCTTCTTGCATTATTCTTTTCAGGCCATTGACCTCATGGCAGAGTTCTCTACCACAGCACAGAATTTAGAGTATTTCCACACATCAGACATACATATTGGATAACTAAGTGTATTGCTTGTATCTTTGCCTATTCGGAGTATTTCCCATCACCAAAACCCTGGTCATCCCAGGGAGAGAGGGGGCACTGCAATGAGATAGTAGTTAATTTTCCATAGTGGCGCTAGACCATGCCAAACTTTCAACCAGGCCTTTGTCTTTTCCACCTCTATCTATACAACTTCTGGTTGTAGAGAATCCCTTAAAACTCTGCCTAGCATCCTTACCTACCTCAGATATATTTATTACCATCAGATCTGCTGGATTATATACCTAAGTGGTAGGCTGCAATATCATGTAGCACCCTCTCTATGCTTCACTCAAATCAAGTAATCTTCTAAAACACCACATAAAAACACCAGAACAGTAACCACAAGCCCTCTAAAATTCAAGTGGTCCACTAAAAACCACACCTCATTTTTTATAGGCTGGAAGTTCAAAGTATAACAAGTATTATAAATTAGGAGAATTTCCTCTAATGTCACAGAGCACTAGACTCACATAAATGTCACAAATAACTGCAGATGGATGAATCTTTGAAACTTTATCTCTCACCCTCTGGTTTGCCTGTGTCTTAGTAGATAAGACTACATGCTACTTACTGCTTCCCTTGTCTAATGAGTATATCACTAATATAGTGAATCAGCATGTTGTTTTCTGGAACATCAAAACGGTCTAGGTCCTAGTGAACTACAGAGCAAGAGACTTAACAGGGTCTGGTGAAAGTTAAAGGTTTGAAAACTGAGTGGTAGAAGTAGGAAAATTCTTATCAACAGTCTTATGCCTCAAGAGATGAAATTCTCATCACTCCATCAGACAAATGAGTGAGAATAAAAATGTTGTCCAAAGGTAAGTGAAATCTAGAATGAATGGTAAAGGAAGTATAAGATAAATATCAACTTTGATTCTAGGATCACCTGTAACATCAAGGAATATATTGAAGGATATCGACATTGACCTCTACTCTGAGGGATTGTAGTTGCTCCTTCTTTCTTGAGATAGAATTCAGGGCCTCTTTTACTAATAACAGATTTGTATATCATAAGAGTGTATGCTATTTAATTGGCATGAAGGGTAAACTGTTACAGACCGAGTCAATACACCACTCATAGTTACTTGGGTCTCATTCATTTCCCTCACTTCCAGAGTGAAGGCAATGATTTTAAAATCCTGGCTCCAGTGACTGCCTCTCATCTCTGAACACCATAAGTTGTCCCAGGGTGCCAAAGGACCAGGGATGGATATTAGACATGACCACCTGTGTGCCCTCCAAGGCATGAGCTACAGCAGCTCCAGCATCCAGTCCACCTGAGCTGGACTCATGTCCAACTGAAAATTCCTGCCTTCCTAGTGGCCCAGTTTAGGTGAATTAATGCCTCACAAAGATTTTGATTACAAGAGACAGGAGGTGGAAAGCAACTAACAGAAAGGTCTTTCCTTTCTTCCTTCAAGGAACTGCTCTCTGTGGTGCTGTGTAATCTCATGGAGATGTTCCATAACTGAGCAATCATACTTGTTTTTTTGAAACTATGTTCAGTTTGATAAAACATGACATTTTATTTCCTATCCCTCTTTTTCTACACTTTTGCTTTCAGTTGATTACCACTCCTCCAGCAATAATTGAATATGTAAGATTTTCCTCATGTTCTGCTTTCTAGGAAACCAAGGCTAAAACATGATGCTTATCAGACAGGTAGGTAAGATAAAATTGAGGGCAAAGTAGAAACTATTTAAGCATTTTATAATCCTATGATTATCTGAGGCACAGAATTTGTGCCTTTAGTTACACTTACATTCCAAGCCCCACAATATTATTGAGACTATAGGCCATACCTAAAATAGCAGAACTATGAGTCTTTACTACAGGAAAGACTTTTACAATTATGTTTTCCAAAAACAGTTTTTCTAGTGTGAACAGATGCAACAAATTAATTTTTCTTCTTGTAAATCTATAAAAATATTGCAAATAACCTGTCAGTTATGACCTTTAGAATGATATTGACCTTTTAAGCTCATAATGGTGAAAAAGTGATAAAGTATAGCTGCACATAAATTGTATTTCAACCCCACCCACCCGTGAGAATTGATAAAACAATAAGCAGAAAAATACAGAGTTGTTCAATACAATCACATACCAGGAGTAATGGACACTGGGAGTGTTTAATGGACAATTAATTATTTTTCACATCCAGAAAAGAAACATGTGTGTGAGAATCTTGCTGCTCTCGTCTGTATATAAACTAGGTTTTTACACAATGTTTGGCAACATGCAGACCTAAGTTCAAGAGGCCTGTACTACTGTTAGAACGAATGTGAAGAAGACAGTGTTATAATGAAAAATATATGAAACAGTGAAAATTCATGCCTACTTAAAGGCAACCTTATATTACATTGAAGTTTATGTACCAGTACTAATGAAAAGGGGCAATAAAAGTGGTTCTTTTATGCTAAATTAAAGAATAGATGTATATCAGAGACTCTTTCTTGTTAATGCTTTAGCAGAGGGTTACCAAAATGATCTCTCTTTCAAGAGAATACCTGCATTACACATAGTCAGCAACTGGATACCTGTGTATCTATGCTAAAGCTCCAGACGTGTTTCCCTCAAGTTCTCTGACAAGGATAGAGGCTCCAAAGCCACCTGTTTGAGCTACTAAATCTCCTTTATGTCGCACCAGGTTCAAGGCTCTTGATCAAGTAGCCAGTTACTTCTGGAAGGTAAAGGAATTGTGCAACGATGTAAAGGGTGCTTATACCTTTCTGCTCCCAACCTCTTAAACTTCAGAGTTTTTTTTTTTTTTT
>NW_021699662.1:0-3232 GCF_005190385.1 Monodon monoceros
AAATGGACAAACTAGAAGAGATGAACACATTCTTAGTAAGTACTTCTACTGGTCTTACATTCCTGCTCATTTTCTGGCATTCCAAAATCTTATCTGAAATTTTGGACATAAACATTCTTAGAAGAATCCACTGGTTAACAAAGAAAATTTTGTTTCATACTTAAAATTTTCTTTTCAATTCATAACTGGTTTTCTGTATGTGAGACATATTGTTTTCTTATATCAAGTGAATGCTGTCGGGAGTGATCTTCCATCACTTGTTCCTGTTTCTGGAACATGGCTTGCTCTGTGGCTTGGCATTTTGGAGCTGTCCCTTTTAGACAAGTCTTGAATAAACCATCTTCTCACATAATTTGGCAGAAGCAAAATGGCATCCTCATGTAAAATGTCACCTGCTCTAGACTGGCATTATTCTTGAGATTATAAGTATTCGAATAATGCTCTAAGATTCCTCTCTGTTTATCTCAGAAATATTACTCCCTGATGGTTTCTAAGAGGATAGATTTGGTTATTTTATTAGGTCAAACTTTAATCCTTGATAGAGAGCAAAATATTTTAAAAACGGAGCCTAGGACAGATAAAGTTTGATTTAGTAATTAAACATTAGAGCTGGAAAGGAAAATAGAGTTCATTGAATTCAGTGATTAGTGAGATGACTCTAGAAGAATTTCTGTTTCAGTACCATTGTGGAGAAAGAAGGTAAGCTAAATTAGGGTTTTTGGTTCCTTGGTTTTCTCCCCTCATAGCATTTCTTTGGGTTTCTTTTTACATTGTGTTTTTCTTTAGTAGATTAACATTTTATTTTAAAACAATAATTTAATATAAATATTTCATATTGAAAAGTTGGAAAATTAGTTTTTAAGGGATTAAATGATTTTCCCAAGTCATAACTCTACTAAAAGATACAATGGGAACTAGGAACATGGTTTCTTGTGTTTTAGTGCTTTTTGATTTTTATTTCATGTTTTTGTTCTATTAAAGATCTAAGAACCCAATTGGAATTCCATAATAGGACATGATGGCTTAAAAAAAAAATAGAAAGAATGAAAGAAAAGAGTTATAAAGAGAATTAAAATCATCAATAATTATTCTTGCCTACTGCATTTTTCCTTCAAATAATTATTTCTTCACCTGTTTATATTCTTCATACTGTATGTGATAAAGAATTTAAATAATAAAATAAAAATTTCCCCAAAATGTATTCATCTCGATCAGGGTTTCTCAACCTCAGCACTAAAATTTTGGAGTGACACATTTTTTTGTTGTTTGCTGTCCTATGCATTGTATAATGTTTAGCAGCATCCTTGGCCTCAACCCACCAGATACATGGAGATATGACAGTCTTTTACTCAGTCATGATAATCAGAAATGTCTCAGAGAATGCCAGATATCCACCAGAGACAATACTACCCCTGGTTGAGAACGACTGATCTAAATAATGTACAGTCTAGATCCAAACTGAGACACCAAACTGAAGATAATCTTACCATATGTTAGCTATTGTGAGTAGACACTTGTTCCAAGATTTTAAGCAGTCCATTGTGATATTTTAGAAATTCTAAGGAAAACAGTCGTGGCTGTAAGAAGTGAGGCAGGTGTGGGAGTCAAGCCTTAATGCAAGCAGGTGAAGTGGGCTGCATGAGTGTTGACTATGTGCTTGGTGGGTGTGGAGAGTCCACAAAAATATTTAATATTCTAATTTAATTGAACTCAGTTCTTGTTAACTTTTTGTATTATGTGACCCTACATGTAATAGGCAAAAAGAGTTAAATATTTGTCTTTGATGGCTGGACAAGGCAGTCAGACTCTAGAGTAGAGTATGGTGATGGTGATGGGGATTTTAAGCTTGCCACTTTGATGTCCAGATGTGTCTTAGAATGAAAGACGGAAAAAGTCATGAAGAAAGGGCTATCTTGAGGACTAGCTTTCCCTAGTTACAATAAAAGGGAATTATTTTTTGTTCTTTTGTTGTTTTTTTTTACTTTGTATTAGTGAACAGCTATTAATCCCAGTGTGGAATTGTTCCTCTATCACCCACATAGTTCTCTTGAGTCTCTCAGCCACAGTGTCTGATCACTTCCTGGTGTAAAGCATGACTCAGCTTTGCCCAACTAGATTACTTTCATGCTATTTTCTGTACTTGTTCTATGGTCATTGGCATAGAGGTAACTATTACTTTAGCATTTTGACCTGTAATGATTTTATAAAGTAGCTGGGACAGTGATTATCTTACCTGTCAATGCAAAGAGCCTAGCCACAACAGGAGAGAACTAAGCCACCAAGCAAAAAGATACAAAGGCAAACAGGCCCTGAACGATAAAGCACCTCAAGACTCTTTAATCACCTGGATCCAGCTGTATCTGAAGCTCAGGTTGCCCCTTGGACATCCAGCTACATGAGTCAACAAAGTAACCTTTTTTTTTTTTTTTTTTGCGCTTCATCTAGTTTGTGTTAGGTTTCCATCACTTACAATTGAAAGAGGTCTGCTGAGTATGGAGAATATTCCCATTGAGCAAATGTGAGCAAGGAATTGCAAATGCATAGAAATAAAATGACAGCTATACAGATGAAAGACTAACACGAAACAACAAGAAAAGCCCCTTGAACTTTAATGCAGGAATAATGAACAAATAAAGAGTATGTGTGAGCTATCTCACAAAAACCTGTTCTTCAAGGAGAAGCAAGGCATCAGAGAAAAATTACCTCATAACAGATTGAAATAGAGACGATAATGGAGGAGGAAAATGTCCAGAATCAAACCAGAGAGTGTGTCCTTCTATTCACATACTGTTTGCAAATTCTAATGATGGAGGACCAGTAATTGAGTTCACCTGTGTAAGAACTGTATAATTCATTTATTCAGCCAACATTTACAAATTATCAACCAAGAGGGAAGGATTCCAAGTTGTTAAACACCAAGTCTCTGAACTTCAGTCTTTATCCAAGATGTAAGTCCAGGGAGGGGAAAAAAAATTCAAGAAACCATGAATAGTATAAAAGCTATTGTAGGCAAGTGCAGAGTGAGACAGACAATTCACTCTATTACTTATGGCTTCTTCAATTGTAAGTGACAGAAAAAGGAATTCAAACTAGCTTAAGTAGGAAAAAAATTTGCATGAGGTTGCATTCAGGTTTGAACTCCTGAGTCCATGCACAGCTGGTCTCCTGGTTTGAACTCCTGAGTGCATGCACAGCTGGACTCAGGAGTTCAAACCATGGCACCTGAATTCTA
>NW_021699663.1:0-9101 GCF_005190385.1 Monodon monoceros
CATTCACCAAGAGCGCTCCAGCCCCGCCCCGTCGCCCCCGCCCCCCCCAGTCGTCCGCCTGGCCTCAGCGGGCTGGGCTCGCCACGTGGAGCGCGGGCCCGATTCTAAGAAGGCGCCTACGCCATTGCCGCGGCGCAACTCCGGGCCGGCCCCTTGCGTCGCGTCAACAGCGGAGGCCGCGCGGCCTGGGTTTACTCCAACGCTGTGGACGTAACGTCATCCTTGAGGGACGTGGACGGAAGAAAAGGGAGTGTAAGCCGGCACCAGAACCCGTCTGCGTGTAGTACGGGCCGGGCGCCGGGGCTGGGCGGCTGCGTTCAGGAAGGTACGGGCGGGCGGCGAGGATGGCGGGGACAGTGGCGGGGATGAGGTGGCGCCGGTGCCTCCGCGGGGGCTGAGGCGCCGCCCGGGCTTGGGCGAGGGAAGGTGTGTGCGCAGGGTCGCGGGCGACCGAGGGGGCCGCCGGGGCGCGCGGCCGCAGCAGGGTGGCGGGTCGGGCCCGCGAGTGAGTGTGGGAGCGCGGAGGGATGGTGGCGGGCTGGGCCGCCCAGAGCGCGTTGCACCGCCACATGCCCGGGCGCGGAGGCCCAAGCGCAGCGGGGACTGCGGGCACCCGAACTCCGTGGCAGCCCTCGGATACACCCAAATGCAGGAACTGATCCATATGGAGGCTTGACGACCCAGCGGACCCCTTCTCCGCCCAGGAGTTCGGAGCCAGCTTCCAGTGCACCTGCATGGGTGGTGGGGTTTCACCCTGTTTGTGACTGTCCACACGGCGACTCTCAGGGGCGTGTGTGTGCAGTCCCTCGCAGCCCGCCCGGGCTTTCGTGATCCCCTCTTGAAAACCATTCCCCCCCACCCCGCAGCCGGAGAGCTCGCTCACCACCGCCTTTCGCAGCGTGGCATACGGTCTGTGAAGAGTTCCTTCTGGCACATCAGGGCGGACCCAGATCCATCCCCTCCCCCATCACCTTTCTCTGCTCTAGAGGCGGTGAGCTTTATCATTGGGTCTTTGTCTTAAAATGGTGAACCATATACCAAGCCTGTGTTTCTGGGCGACGTTTGTTGAGACTAAAGTTCAGTTCTCTGTTCAAGTAAGAAAGATAAGGGCTTTCTATTTAGAACCTGTAAAAAGGTACTTGAGAAATGTCCTGAATCAAAACATGGAAACTTTTCATTTGATGACATGGAGTCTAGACAGACACACATAACCTTTGCTCCCTGGAATTAGCCGTGTACTTTTTGAGGGCATAATAAATTCTGGCAGGATGAACTATCCTTTGCAGTGAGGTAGGGGTCAGTCAGAGGCCATGAGAGAGGCAGGGAGGCCTGGTTTCTAGATCAGTCTTCAACCTGATAACTTACCTTAAACATTCAGAGCTTTCAGTTATTCATAGATACGAGAGAGGTAAACAGTCCATAAATATAATTTATGATTACATCTGTCTGTCAGAGGATATGGAATTCTTTGTGCCTGTGACAGGTCCTGAAAGAAATAAAGAAATGCATTGTAAGATATCATTAGCGTCTGAAAGACAGACCGAGGAGAGCAGATGTTTATTGAGCATCTTTTGTACCCAGGCATT
Organism: Monodon monoceros; assembly: GCF_005190385.1. Classification (NCBI taxonomy): domain Eukaryota; kingdom Metazoa; phylum Chordata; class Mammalia; order Artiodactyla; family Monodontidae; genus Monodon; species Monodon monoceros. Next base: position 1,587 of record NW_021699663.1, read on the forward strand.
CCATGCATTCTCTCACAATAATTCTATGAGGTCCTTACTGTTATTGTCCCTAGTTTACAGATGAGGAAACTGAGACTTAGAAAGATTGGAAGACCCACAGCTAGCAAGGCACACAGCTAGCAAGTGCAAAGCTTGAACCTAAATCTCTCCAACTCCAAAATCCTTGTGTCCCATGTTTACCATGCTGTCAGTGGGAAGTTTATAATCTAGTTGGGAAAATCAGCAGTAGCACATGAACCAGTCAGAAACTAATGCTAGAGTTGCTGGGGAAAGTTTGTGAAGGAGATAGAATTAGAATTTTAGTGTCACTATTTGATTATTTTACCCTTTTGGCTCTTCTAGGGTTATTTTGGAGAATTCGTATGTAAATAATTGTTTAGCAATAATTACTGAAGGAATTTGTAAAAGCAGCAAACATAGATCATGGGCTCATATCATGCTTCAGTGTTATGCAAATAATTTTCTCTTGGGACCTTCCATACTGTCACAAACACTGAAGTCAACAGAGAGCACTTAACACTTTCTGTTGCCTATTAGAGGCCATATCTTTTACAACAGATGTATCCTGCCAGTCTCTTCTCTCTTCTTTCTGTACCTTTGTGCAGTATAAATTGAAGAGCATTAACCATTCCTTGTTTCTCTTCACTTTGGGGCAAAATGCTAGTCTTTTGAGGCATGTTTAAGCACGTTGAGGCATGTTTAAGAGGGTTGACTATATCTACCAATACGTAGAGAAGTTAAAAGGAGACCCGCAAGCAAAGAACACACAGTGTTTTTCTTATCTTGTGAAAACAACCATGTCCCTGTAGTGTAACAGCTGCAATAATGAATGGCATATTCTCTGTGTTTTTTTATATATATATGTGCGTGTATATATTTGTATATATATGTATATATGAAGATAGATAGATGAAGCCCCCTACCTATTTGTGAAATAAACTAATCTTCGTCTAAAACTTGACCTACCGTGGGAAAATGCCCACAGCCACTATGTTCTCAGCTCTGAGATTTCTAGGTATGTACTCATCCTCCAAGAGATGTGCCCACGGTCATTTCAGATGCCAGCCATTTGCAGGCATTGCCACTCCTTCCCAGGGATTCAAGGGTGTGCTTTGGATTCCTGTGGACGGCAAGAAGAAAGACAAAACAGCAGCCTCCGACCTCTCCTCCCTTTTCTTGTGTCAGCAAGGATCAAGCTGACATTTCAAATATGTGGTTTTCAGAGTTCTGTCGGGAGGTGCTAGCAGGAAGGTGGAGATGGCTGCTTACGGAATGCTGAATCTGTTTTTTGATCTGTTGGAGACTCCTTAATGGTATAGGAATTGTGGTGAAGATTTAATATCAATACGTAAACATTATACCTTAAAGATTTTTTTGTCACTCAAAATATTCATAATCCTTAGTTTCAATTTGTTTACATAAAAACTAAAATGGTTGGGACTTCCCTGGTGGCACAGTGGTTAAGAATCTGCCTGCCAGTGCAGGGGACACTGGTTCGAGCCCTGGTCCAGGAAGATCCCACATGCTGTGGAGCAACTAAGCCCATGCGCCACAGCTACTGAGCCCGCACGCTGCAACTACTGAAGCCCATGCTCCACAACAAGAGAAGCCACCACAATGAGAAGCCCACGCACTGCAACAAAGAGTAGCCCCCGCTTCCCGCGACTAGAGAAAGCCCGCGCGCAGCAACGAAGACCCAATGCAGCCAAAAAATAATTAATTAATTAATTAATTAATTAATTTTAAAGAAAAAACTAAGATGGTTGTAAGAAAGGAAGAATAGAGTCAGAGCCTGGGAAGGAGCCATTTGTTTTTTCTCTCTTTTCTATGTGTAGAAGAGGTGGGAGTTCCTCTAATACAGGGGAGTTTGGAGCAGGAGAGTCAAGTTTTTACTCTCAGTGTGGGGAGGTGGACGAAAATAAAATGAATTGTCTAGTATTTTGATTCTTCATTTTTTAAAATGCATTCTGCAGATACCTTGGTCAGTGACCACCTCGCAGCATGTTGAGTCGAGTCTGCCGCTCTGGGTCCCCGTCCTTCACCCACCGTCTCCTGCCCTGGGTCCAATCCACAACACTCTCCAGATCTTGTAGGTACCGTAGGAAACATAAATATGTGGGAGGTTTGGTCCAAGTGTGTTTCAACAAGGTTTTAAAAAGTAAAAAAAATGTAATTTGGCAAAATTGGACAAAGGCAGTAAGCAAGGAAGCAGCCTACTGGTGAAACGTCGTGTTGGTATTTATCAATAAAGTGAAATTTTTGGAGGGGATAGATAGGTTTATGGCATAGATTATGGTGATGGTTTCACGAGTGTATACTTACCTGCAAACTCATCAACTTGTGTACATTAATTTTGTACAGCTTTTGGTATGTCAAATAAATAACTCAAAATTTAAAAAAAATTTTAAAGATAAAGTGTTGCCTTTATTTAATCCCCCAGGATTTTTTGCACGCTATTTTTCTTCATTCCTTCTTTGTAATTAAGTGTTTAATTTTGAGATAATTATAGATTCACTTGCAGTTGCAAGAATTAATACAGAGAGATCCCTTATACCCTTTCCCCAGTTATCGCAGTATCTCAACCAGGGTATTGACCAGGGTGGATAGAGTCAAGATAAGATTTCCATCACTACAGGATCCTTCAAGTTTCTCTTTTCTAGTTGTCCTCTCCTTTCTGTCCCTAACCCCTGGCAGCCTCTAATCTGTGCTCCATTTTTATAATTTTTAAATGTTATATAAATGAAATCATACAGTATGTGACCTTTGGGGGTGACTTTTTTTACTCAGCATAAATCTCTGGAGATTCATCTAAGTTCTTGTGTCTGTCAGTTTGTTCATTTTTATTGCTGAATAGGATTTAATGGTATGGGGGTACCACAGTTAGCGTAACCATTCACCATTGAAGAACAACTGGTTGTTTAACATTTTTTGTCTGTTATGAATAAGGCTGCTGTGAACATTCGTGTATAGGACTTTGTGTGCACATAGTTTTGGTTATCTGGGATAAATGTCCAAAAGTTCAGTTTCTGGGTTGTATGTTAGCTGCATGTGGTAGTTAGTTTTATAAGAAATGGCAAACTGTTTTTGCAGAGCGGCTGTACCATTTTACATTCACACCAGCAATGTATGAGTGATCCACTTTCTCTTCATCCTCACCAGCATTTGATGTTGCCACTCTTCGATTTTATCCATTTTGATAGATATATAATGATATCTCACTGTGGTTTTAAATTCCTTTTCTCTGTTGACCAGTGAGGTTGGACATCTTTTCATGTGCCTATTTGCTGACTGTATATCCTCGTCAGTGAAATGTCATTTGCTCATTTTTAATTGGATTGTTTGGTTTTCTACTTTTGAACTTTGAGAGTTTTTTAATGTCTTCTACAGACTAGTCCTTGGTCGGATTTGTGATTAGAAAGTATTTTCTCCCAGTTTGTAGCTTGCCATTTCAGTCTCTTAACAGGGTCTTTCACAGAGGAAAGTTTTTTCTACTTCGATGAGGTCCAGTTTATCAGTTTTTCATTTTATGGATTGTACATGTGAGGTCAAGTCTAAGAACTCTTTGTATAGCCTTAGATCCTGAAGATTTCCTGTGTCTTTTTCTAAAAGTTTTGAACTTTTGCATTGAAGTCCATGATCCATTTTTGTTTTGTTTTGTTTTTTTAGCATTTTTAGTGGAGTATAATTGCTTTACATTGTTTTGTTAGTTGCTGCTGTATAACAGTGAATCAGCTATACATATACATATATCCCCGTATCCCCTCCCTCTTGAGCCTCCCTCCCACCCTCCCTATCCCACCCCTCTAGGTGGTCACAAAGCCCCTAGCTGATCTCGCTGTGCTGTGTGGCTGCTTCCCGCTAGCTGTCTGTTTTACATTTGGTAGTGTATATATGTCAATACCACTCTCTCACTTCATCCCAGCTTACCCTTCCCCTCCCCATGTCCCCAAGTCCATTCTCTACTCTGTGTCCTGCCCCTGTCCTGACCCTAGGTTCTTCAGAACCTTTTTTTTTTTAGATTCCATATATATGCCTTAGCATATGGTATTTGTTTTTCTCTTTCTGACTTACTTTACTCTGTATGACAGACTCTAGGTCCATCCACCTCACTACAAGTAACTCAATTTTGTTTCTTTTTATGGCTCAGTAATATTCCATTGTATACACGTGCCACATCTTCTGTATCCACTCATCTGTCAATGGACACTTAGGTTGCTCCATGTCCTGGCTATTGTAAATAGTGCTGCAGTGAACATTGTGGTACATGACTCTTTTTGAATTATGGTTTTCTCAGGGTATATGCCCAGTACTGGGATTGCTGGGTCATATGGTAGTTCTATTTTTAGTTTTTTAAGGAACCTCCATACTGTTCTCCATAGTGGCTGTAGCAATTTACATTCCCACCAACAGTGCAAGAGGGTTCCCTTTTCTCCACACCCTCTCCAGCATTTATTGTTTGTAGATTTTTTGATGATGGCCATTCTGACCTGTGTGAAGTGATACCTCATTGTAGTTTTGATTTGCATTTCTCTAATGATTAGTGATTTTGAGCATCCTTTCATGTGTTTGTTGGTACTCTGTATATCTTCTTTGGAGAAATGTCCATTTAGGTCTTCTGCCCATTTTTGGATTGGGTTGTTTGTTTTTTTGATACTGAGCTGCATGTGCTGCTTGTATATTTTGGAGATTAATCCTTTGTCAGTTGCTTCGTTTGCAAATATTTTCTCCCATTATGAGGATTGTCTTTTCGTCTTGTTTATGGTTTCCTTTGCTGTGCAAAAGCTTTGAAGTTTCATTAGGTCCCATTTGTTTATTTTTGTTTTTATTTCCATTTCTCTAGGAGGTGGGTCAAAAGAATCTTGCTGTGATTTATGTCATAGAGTGTTCTGCCTATGTTTTCCTCTAAGAGTTTTATAGTGTCTGGCCTTACATTTAGGTCTTTAATCCATTTCGAGTTTATTTTTGTGTATGGTGTGAGGGAGTGTTCTAATTTCATTCTTTTACATGTAGCTGTCCAGTTTTCCCAGCACCATTTATTGAAGAGGCTGTCTTTTCTCCATTGTATATTCTCGCCTCCTTTGTCAAAGATAAGGTGACCATATGTGCATGGATTTATCTCTTGGCTTTCTTTCCTGTTCCATTGATCTGTATGTCTGTTTTTGGGCCAGTACCATACTGTCTCGATTACTGTAGCTTTGTAGTATAGTCTGAAGTCAGGGAGCCTGATTCCTCCAGCTCTGTTTTTCTTTCTCAAGGCTGCTTTGGCTGTTCGTGGTCTTTCATGTTAACATACAAATTGTATAATTTTTTGTTCTAGTTCTGTGAAAAATGCCATTGGTAATTTGACAGGGACTGTATTGAATCTGTAGATTGCTTTGGCTAGTATAGTCATTTTTGCAATGTTGATTCTTCCAGTCTAAGAGCATAGTATATCTCTCCATCTGTTTGTATCATCTTTAATTTCTTTAATCGGTGTCTTATAGTTTTCTGCATACAGGTCTTTTGTCTCCTTAGGTAGGTTTATTCCTAGGTATTTTATTCTTTTTGTTGCAATGGTAAATGGGAGTGTTTCCTTAATTTCTCTTTCAGATTTTTCATCATTAGTGTATAGGAATGCAGGAGATTTCTGTGCATTAATTTTGTATCCTGCTACTTTACCAAATTCATAGATTAGCTCTAGTAGTTTTCTGCTGGCATCTAGGATTCTCTATGTGTAGTATCATGTCATCTGCACACAGTGACAGTTTTACTTCTTCTTTTCCGATTTGGACTCATTGTATTTCTTTTTCCATCTCTGATTGCTGTGGCTAAAACTTCCAAAACTATGTTGAAAAATAGTGGTGAGAGTGGGCAATCTTGCCGTGTTCCTGATCTTAGTAGAAATAGTTTCAGTTTTTCACCATTAAGGACAATGTTGGTGTGGGTTTGTCATATATGGCCTTTATTATGTTGAGGAAAATTCCCTCTATGCCTTCTCTCTTAGAACTGCTTTTGCTGCATCCCATAGGTTTTCGGTCGTCGTGTTTTCATTGTCATTTTTTTCTAGGTATTTTTTGATTTCCTCTTTGACTTCTTCAGTGATCTCTTGGTTATTAAGTAGTGTATTGTTTAGCCTCCACGTGCTTGTATTTTTTACAGATTTTTTCCTGTAATTTATATCTAGTCTCATAGCGTTGTGGTCGGAAAAGATACTTGATACAATTTCAATTTTCTTAAATTTACCAGGGCTTGATTTGTGACCCAAGATATGATCTATCCCGGAGAATGTTCCATGAGCACTTGAGAAGAATGTGTATTCTGTTGTTTTTGGATGGAATGTCCTATAAATATTCAGTCAGTCTATGTCTTTTGGTTGGAGCATTTAAACCATTTACATTTCTGCAGGGTTTTTATCACAAATGGGTATTGAATTTTGTTGAAAGCTTTCTCTGCATCGATTGAGATGATCATGATCATATGGCTTTTCTCCTTCAATTTGCTAATATGGTGTATCACATTGATTGATTTGCGTATGTTGAAGAATCCTTGTATTCCTGGGATAAACCCCACTTGATCATGGTGTATGAACCTTTCCATGTGCTGTTGGATTCTGTTTGCTAGTATTTTGTTGAGGATTTTTGTATCTATGTTCATCAGTGATACTGGCCTATAGTTTTCTTTCTTTGTGACATCTTTGTCTGGTTTGGGTATCAGGGTGATGGTGGCCTCATAGAATGAGTTTGGGAGTGTTCCTCCCTCTGCTATGTTTTGGAAGTTTGAGAATGACAGGTGTTAGATCTTCTTTAAATGTGTGATAGAATTCGCCTGTGAAGATATCTGGTCCTGGGCTTTTGTTTGTTGGAAGATTTTTAATCACCAATTTCAGTGCTTGTGATTGGTCTGTTCTTATTTTCTATTTCTTCCTGGTTCAGTCTCGGAAGGTTGTGCATTTCTAAGAATTTGTCCATTTCTTCCAGGTTGTCCATTTTATTGGCATAGAGTTGCTTGTAGTAATCTCTCACGATCCTTTGTATTTCTGCAGTGTCAGTTGTTACTTCTTCTTTTTCATTTCTAATTCTACTGATTTGAATCTTCTCCCTTTTTTTCTCGATGAGTCTGGCTAATGATTTATCAATTTTGTTTATCTTCGCAAAGAACCAGCTTTTAGTTTTGTTGATCTTTGCTATCGTTTCTTTCATTTATTTCTGCTCTGATCTTTATGATTTCTTTCCTTCTGCTAACTTTGGGGGTTTTTTGTTCTTTCTCTAATTGCTTTAGATGTAAGGTTAGGTTGTTTATTTGAGATGTTTCTTGTTTCTTAAGGTAGGATTGTATTGCTATAAACTTCTCTCTTAGAACTGCTTTTGCTGCATCCCATAGGTTTTCAGTCGTTGTGTTTTCATTGTCATTTTTTTCTAGGTATTTTTTGATTTCCTCTTTGACTTCTTCAGTGATCTCTTGGTTATTAAGTAGTGTATTGTTTAGCCTTCACGTGCTTGTATTTTTTACAGATTTTTTCCTGTAATTTATATCTAG
>NW_021699664.1:0-1634 GCF_005190385.1 Monodon monoceros
GCTGGTAGAAACCCATGCCCAGGTGACCGACCGACACAGAAGACAGCAAGAGAATCCTCAGAGAGTGCCCAGGAGGAGAGCTGCTGCTCTTCCTTCAGAGGCTCTGCAATGCTTTCTTGGGCACCTCCCAGAGGGAAGCAGTACAGCACTCACAGGTAAGAAACCTCTGTCTGTCAGGAAGCACCACACGTATATTGAGGCTGAAGTGTGGAGAAGCTTCTTCCGTATCCATGATAGGCTTTGAAGAGAAGAGGAAGGTGGAGCTCTGGAGCTAGTTGAGTCGATTGTCCTTATCCTTTCCAGATGCAGATAAAAGCCCAAGCTCTTACATCCTCTTGGGTGGGACCTTCTGCTAGCATTGATGAACAGGTGCCCCAGGAGGGCATTTCTGCTTGCACTGCTGAGGCACGCATGGGTCAGGGCACTTTATAAGTAGGCAAGGGTCTGGACACTTGCAAGGTGGGCAAGGGTCTGGACACTTGCAAGGTGGGCAAGGGTCATGGCATTTTGGTGTGCACACTGGTGGTGGCTGGCAGGGCTGCTTGCACTGCTGATGTTGAGAAGACATCGTTCTGGAGTCTTAATATCTGAAAGAAAGTATATGACCGTGTTCACAACAAGGAATTCCTATAGAGAAAACAGCAAAATCTTGTGGAATAACAGGAGATAGTATCTCACCAATCTCTAAGTATGTGCTTTAATCTCTTTAATAACTTTTAGTGAATTTCTAACGTCTCTCTCGCTCTTCAGAAAATCGTTACATCAGCCCAGAGAAAAACCTTCTCTTTTCCCATATAACTTTTCTAAAGAAAGTACTTTGTTTTGAAGAAACATGCAAAGTTTTCTCTTTTGGTTTCTTTCTTTGTTTCCTTCTTTCATTCTTTTTTCTTTTTTACTTTTTTATGAAAATGACATCTTCAGAAAAGGCCCTCACATGTTCTAAAATCATGGGCAAGCTCACAAGCAATTTCTATCAACATTATCTCTCATGAGGTTCCGAAAGGATGACTTATATACAGAGCAAAGGGCAATCAGGATGAGTGTAAGGGTCTCACACCTTCTAAGATATATGCCTGTGAAATCACAGCAGGGGTCCAAGAGAAAGGCATAGAAAAAGGTAAATACTTTGCTCTTTATCTCTTCATGTCAAAATTTCATGTAAATTTCTTTTTCAATAGAGGAATTCAAACTAGGTATCAGAAATCTAGTAAATACAATACAACATTGTGCCCACATTCCACGTTCCCATCCACCAAATAGAATTATACCCATGATGATAACTTGGGACCCATCAAGCTTGCTGACTGCAGCATAAACTCAACTTTCGGGTGTCCAAGAACAAAGTTGAAATGAAGAATCAGACTTACCAGGATCTCCAAATTCAATCGGAACTCGAATAGCAGGAGGATAGCAGTCATGCAGCAGAAGACCTTTTTATTGGAACATACTACCTCACCCAAGGGGAAGCGGAACTACCAAACTTGGCCTGGTCCAATCATTTCCCAAGCCAAATGCAAATCCATCCATAACTGGCTTGGCAGGGACGCTGAAAACAGGAAATATCCTCTTCCAGGGTCTCCTCACTGGATTATGTTCTCATGACTCACAGAATCCCTGCCTTAGCTCTCAGTTTC